>NW_009258613.1:2249617-2291744 GCF_000687185.1 Egretta garzetta
AGCAGGGAGGTGTCTTGCTTCAGCGATTCTGGTTCATTTTTCAGACTTGACTGTCTTACCTGGATACGGAATGGTGGCTCGTTTATAACTGAATAATACATTTGTGAAGCAAGGATATTTTCTTCTAGGCAGTCTAAGGAAAAGGAATCTCATTTGTAAAGAAAGAACATTTCCTCCAGTCCATACTAACCTGAAGTAAAAAATCAAAGATTATGAATAAGAAAGCATGTATACATTTAGTAATTGTTAGTCCTGGTCAGAATGCAGACCTAAAACACGCTGGCCATAACTCCAAAGTTGTTATTTTGATCATGTTAGAGTAAGGAGATGAAAGAATTATATTCAAACATATTTCTGTTAATGAAACTCCTGTATTATCAGTGAATGGAAAAATTCTGGAATTTCCCAGAAGTTTAGTATTTTTAAGAGAAAGTTCTAGAAGAATGTTCTTTTTGAAAACTTGCTAAGGACAATATTCTTCTCATATGTGATATCCATTTTATGTTACCACGCTACTTTCTCAATTTACAGATTAACGTGTTGCAAAACCTGGGTTTTTTTTACTATTTTCCCAATGCGTTTCTCGCTCGTGTTGTTCTGTAAGATCGAACTACCTGTCCAAAGAGGCTATAGCTGCGAATGTATCTAACATTTTTATTACCCTGGCAGACCTGAACTCTTCATTAAGACGAGTGAAAAGCCAGAGTAAGTGTGTAGACTCCTGTGAAAGCTGTTCTGTTTCCTACACCCTGAAAGTAAAGTGGGCCTCCCACTTCTAGAGTCGGCTCTTCAGGAAACCTAGACGCCACTACACTTTAACTGTCTAGATCTAACTGAACTGTGGTTATAGTCAAGTATTTAACAGCATTTCACACTTCTCCTGTCATCTGGATTACATAACAATGTGCTGATTTTATAAACAGCAACTACTCATTTTTGTGGTCGAGTTTTACTGGATGCACAAGAGAAACATCTGACTAAATAAAGCTGGAGACAGGAAAATTGAATGCAGAGGAAGGGCAAGCATTCCTAGGCACATGCAAAACCAAATGGTGCCAGGATTTGCAAACTGCAGTGCCACCACACAAGGCCCCCACATACATTTCCAGCCAAGAGACCATAAGAACTCACTTTCTTGTGGCGTTGAAAGTGCTTTTGCTTGGCACGTGCTCTTAAAAACCCTGTGAATGCCACTTATACTATTAAGTGCATAGGGGGGAGGGTATTTAACTATTCAACTGCAGGAGGTTAGCGATGCCAAAAAGCGTTAAAAATCAAAAGAACCCACATGTATAAACACAAATGTTGGAAGCGTAATAAAACTAGTGAGGCAGACATTCAAGCAGTGTAAATCAGATGGCTCTGCTGGCTTCAGCAAAGCTCTGTCAGCCTAGCCTCATTTGGGCTCTGCTCTGATAAATACCACCAAACCAGACACCTGTATCTGTGCTGTACTTGAGCGCTGCTGAAACAATTTTCTCCAAGCTACTGTTTGAAGTGTGGGGTGTGTTACACTGTGTGATTGCTGGTACTGCTTCAGCAATGTGCACCAGCATGCAAACTCGGGGAAACCTTTTCCTGCTATGTTTTATACTGTTATAAAGGACTTCTATTCCTGTGTCATTGTCCTGTGAAGGTGGTAGGAGATACCTCTGTTGGATATAGGTCAGCTGAGAAGATTCTGGAGAACATTCATAAACTCAGCTCCTACTAAGGGGTTCTGAGCTACCATTTTCTGCAGATTCCTTGAGAGCCATTTGAGCAGAAATATTCTGCATTGGAAACAACATTTGGAGTCTTTGGTCCAGGTGGGCTACCTTGCTCTTAGACTGAGAAAAGTGAACGTTGTAATACTCAAAGATTAGACAGTACCTCCTTAAGGCTAATCCTTTAGTGGTTATATAGAACTTGGTGTTTCAAAAGACAGATCAGTGGGCATGTTTCTGTGTACCATGGACAACCTCTCTATAATGCTTGCTATAGGAATTGTAGCAACCCTTACTCAGTCCTATTTTCTTCAAAGTAACTGACTGGTCTTTTAGAAGTAATGATAAGATAAAGCTGGAGTGTAGATTTTCTTAAATTATTCTTGTATCATCCAACATGACCCATATTAAGCCTCATGCTGTGAAAGAGAGGTTCATCTGTTTGGCCACCAGCTCCTTCTGCCCATACTGGCACCTTTTGTATTCACAGTGAACTGAAGACAACAGTTACAGAGAGGCCCTACAACCAGCTTATGTCTCCCAGCACCAATGGGATTCAGAGATAATGTGCTGGAAGACACATTCCCAGGGACTAGCCCAGCATCACAGATTCTTCTCATCCCTAAAACTTAGAGCAATTGGGGGTTCTTCAGCATATGGCTGTGTACATACCCATGCAGGGTAATAATGCATAGAACAACCATTTCCTCATTCACTACCATGTCACCTGGCACGTGGCATCACATGCACCACAACAGGTAATCCAAGAGTTCTGCATACCCTTAAAGTAAGAAAGAAAATCCCACCATTGTGGGATTTAGCTGAGTAACTGAGGTTGTCTATGATGTAGGTATTCATGGGTGAGACAATCATCTTGGCTCCCTTTATAGTCGGTAGAGAGCCTCCCACTGGAGTATATGACGTTATCTCAGATTAAATAGGTGTTTCTATGAGATCAAAGGGATGCCAGTCAGTCTCCATTGGCTTGTATTGATTACACCTTAATGAGTTTTAACAGGAGCCAAGCAAGTAGCTCAGGACTAGCTCAGGTGCAAACACCCATGCTCTAGACACCTAGAAGTAAGCTGAGATGAATCCCAGTTTAAACATGCTAAAGGAAACTTTAAATCCATGTAACTTAGAAGGAAAAAAACCTTTTTTCCTATAGTCTCAAGTTCAGGCAAGTGTGGAATTGAGGTGAAGTTTCTGTAATGCACTAGTGCAGTAATGGGTAGTATATGAATGATTTTGGCTCCGCCTTTGGCTCTCATTATTCCACTTCCGTATCAGGATGCAACCTTGGGGATACACCAACTTAATTGTCCACTCCCTTCCTTCATTCACTGCAATGCTTGGCTGTAACTCACATTTTAAAAATTAAAGTCACCAATTTAATTGGAAGTGTCAACAAAAATAACCAGGTTTGCTCTTTATTTCTTTTTTTCCAGAAGCATAGTGCTTGTTCAAAGCACTTGTCTCATTACAGGTTTAAAAATGGAGGCTTCAGAGCTCACAGTGGACTGGGACACTTAGAGTTGGACCCTGTCCTTCCATGTGGGAAAGCCATCACACAAGTCAGCTCACTCCTTTGTGGGCCAGTGATTTAGAAAAAGCTTTAAGGACAGTAGCCCAGTGAGACAGCAAGTCTTGCGTGGATCTTTGCCACTTACTGGATGCTGGTTATCTGTAAAGTCAGATTTAAGCTGCTGCATCTAGACCAGAATTCTTAAACTTGACACAGAGCTCACACCTGAGACTTTTCTTTTCTTTTTTTTTGTTTGTGACTCATTGTCAGACAACATGGAAATGTTACGTGATCTCAGGAAAACTGGTAGGAAGTGTGTTGCTAGGAGAACTTTCAACATAGTAGGTGGGATCTTTTCAGCAGAAATAAACAGATTTTTCTTTTTCTTTTTTTTTTTTTTTTAACAATACATGGCTGAGTTTATGGAAGACACTCAGGTTCACAATAAATACATGCAAGAGACCTCCACTTGTCAATAGATGTCTCTTTGTTCCAGCTGTCTGCAGCTTCTTATCCTTAAAACCCAGTTTCTTTTGTTGCCAAAAGAAATGGCTGTGAGAGAAGGTTCCACCTTGTTACAGTGATTTAAAAACACCTGCCGTCATATATTTTCATATGGCAGTTACACCGGAACTAATCCCCACATAATCTTCTTAATACAAGATACTATGGGCTTACTCTACAGATAGGGGGTTTGCATTTCATGTCTCACTACATTAGAACTTAATTTTACTGCTGATACTTCCATAGTACATCTAAATGTGTCTTTCCTCGGCATATTTGATTTTCATCAATTTTAAGGAATAAAAACAAGCACCACATTTTCTTTTTTTTTCTTTTAAATAAGGATTATTCCCACCAAGTGATTATCACTGGTCTTCCCTTTGACTCGTTTAAACCCCAGCCTTTGTAAGCAGCATGGTGCTCCCCACTTGTTCTCCATGGCGAGATGAATAGTTGCGTGTTCACATTTGCACTGTCTCAAGGATGAAGAAAAACACTTAAACACGTGTTTGATTTTAAGTATGTGTCCTTGTCCTGTTGATAACCAGACACCTTCAGTGTTACGCAGAAGCAAGTAAACAATAGGATAACAAACTTTAATTTCGAAAACAATTTCCAATATGTCATTTGTTTTTCTGTGCTATTAATGTGCCATTATCACATTAGTAATTAAACTTGTTTATTCAAAATCATTTTGCCTTCCTTCCTGACTGGAAATCATCAACTGTTTGAACTCTCATAGGCATTATTTTATTTCATCATACACACTGTTGGTCTCATCTTTATTTCTGGTTCACGATGCTTTGTGGGTTTTAACGACTATTTTAATCTCTTTTTAAATATTTAAATTTTTTTTAAATATTTTTTTTATCCACACTTTTTATTTATTTATAGGTCATGAATAGTTCCTATCTGTACGTGGTCTGTATGCAGAGGGCTGGCTGATTTAGAGGTACGTGTATATTTTGGAGTGCATATATACATTAAATCCAACCCTTTGGTTTAAAGAGCAGTAAGGTGGTAAGACCAAGTAATCATTGGTTAGGAAATGCCATCATTAAGGATGCATATACAACTTCAGTTAAACCTTGTGTGCACACGTTATCAAATAGCTTTTAATTACAGAATGACGGATTTTTTCCATGTGCCCTCTTTTACTATGCAAAGGCAATTATATTAATTTAATCCACATCTTGCATTTTCCCCGTTCGACCTCACTGATCAGTATCTGCTTTCATGCTTTGTTTAGCACATCATCTTCCAACATTGCTCCAAATATAGCTTCTCTAGCTTTTATCTGATCTCCTCCCAGAACACTCTATGTTTCTGATGCCTGTTAGAAGGAGTGTCCCAAGTTGTAGACCGAGATCCTTTGAACACCTAGTCTAAATACCGAATGAAATAATGCTGCAAACATTGCTTCACTAACCAGCTGTTTGGAGAAGAAGCTGTTATTCTCCCTTCTACAAGTAGAAAAAGCAACAATAGTCATCATGATTTCTTAGCCTCCTATTGTCCAGCCATTTTTTTATACACTGTCTCTCCCAGTCTCTGAAAACCAGTTTTAATTTCAGATCTAACTCCCAGAAGTATTAGTTTCATTCAAATCCAGGTGCACATCCGTGGTCCATACATGCACCTTGTCCATGACCCAACTCCAAACTGAGATGACACAGTGAAGAAACATCAGCTTTCTGCACTCTCTTCTTCAGCTTCTCACCTGGTTTCCATTAAAGGAAAGCCCAAGCTGTAGGCCAGAAGGTAGCTGTGAGACACTCAAAACAGACTCCTCACCTGGGCAGTAAGGGAAACTGGACCACAACCATCATTTCAGCCTTCTTTCTTGCCAGTCTTACTCTCAATTAACAGCATCTTAATGAGCCCTATTGGATCTTTGGATAAATTTCAGGACTAATTAGCAAATTTCTCTCAAGGTCCCCTAGGTCATTTACCTAACAGGAAAAAGCACTACAGGTTTCTTCACAGCTGGGAACAGTGATGATACATGGCAGTACTTCATGGTCAGTAAGAACTGTAAGAAACATGGGGAGGAAGAGATGAAGTCCTGGCAAAAGCAAGCAAAATTTGTTCATCAACCATGATCAGACTAGAAGGCACTGCCTGAGTTGTACTGGTACATCCAGAGACATTCCTTGTATCAGTATGCTGCCATCATATCTCTGTTGGTCTGGTTTCATTTCATCTGAGGTGCAGGGAAGATGATACCCTCCTATCACCACACCAGGATTTGGGTATCAGACCAGAGGAGGGAGAATCGCTGCTCCCGGTGCTGGTGCATGCTGGCAAAGGAGTCTGGAGCAGAAGTTGTGGGGAGAGGTGTACTCAGCTCCTGCAGCGCCAGCTTAGCGTGAGCTCAGTGAGGAGAGAGGCTTTGGAAGGTCACCTGCCCAAAATAAAATTCAGAGCATCTGTTAACTAAGATTTTTCATTTATAGCTTAGCTACTTATGCTGGGGTTTTCAACATGACAGCAGCAAGAGATCTATCATTAACAAAACTCACAAACTGCCAAGTTTGAAACGCTTATTTCAAAACACATAAAACATGGTTCAATAGGGGCAAAACTGCATATTTTTCCTCTAAGCTTTTTCATGAAAATAACTGAACCACTTTTTGCTGGGACTTATAAGTAAATCCCTCTCAGACATATTCACAAAAAGAATCTCCTGAAAGAGAGAATTGTCTAGAAACTTAAATAAAATTGCTTAGGCTTGGTGAAGCTGAAGTACTGCAGAGACCTATAGTAACGTCAGGCAAATGACTATATATTTTCAAACAGCTAGTCCTCTACACCCCATAAAATGCATATAACATACACAGTTGAACCCCCCCCCACACACACACACATACACATGCATTAACTTATGTGTTTAGGTTTAAACTGATAATTTTCTTCCATGTTTTCTGACTTTCAAGGTGCAAAAAATAGTTTCCAGCACTGTATGAAATGCCGCAAACAGATGCCTCGTGCCTATGTGTGTGTGGCTCTCATTCATTTCTCAGTGCTGGTATGCAGGAGGGGAATGCTTGCTGGCAGCATTGCTTGAAACCCACCGCTCCCCTGGAAGGAATGTGGCTCTCATTCATTTCTCAGTGCTGGCATTGCTTGAAACCCACCGCTCCCCTGGAAGGACAGCTCAGAGCCATGAATGTCACTTCAGCAAATGGCCACAGAAATGGCCCTGGCTTCTCTAAATGTAGAAGTACCCACTACTGAACTCATTTTACAGAAGCTACAACTCTTGAAGCTTTTATTTTCCTTGGAAATTATGAACTTTGTAACAATGCAGTGCCATTTTGGACCACTTCACTAAAACCAGTACCACTTACCACCCTTCCCAGCTTCAGATGTTCAGTAATTCAGAGCTGGAAATGGCCTTGCCATTTTTAAGGTAAAGCTCAGCAAGCACCATATACGACTTTAGTTCAATATTTCTGAATGTGGACCAAGGACAGACAGTACACGTAGGGCTTTATATTCTTCATGCTGTTTTCCCCTTAGTGTCAGGGCCAGAACTAGAAGAGAGAGCCTGTCCTCCTTTCCCTTGGGACTTGATTTTAAGCTGAGGCTCTACCGCTGGCCCTTGCCTGTGCTGTGTTGCAGGTACATCACAGCTAAGTCTTTGCCTGGTCTTGTACCTCCTCTCTTCTAGCTTTCTTCACAACAGCTTTTACCAGCAAAGGTAGACTGAGCCAGAAGGGGATGCACTCAGGGTCCTGAGACTTAGTTCATGCATGCATTCTGGTAAAATAAGTAAGCTCAAGATTTTTACATTGCTACCTTTAGACTGGTGATTTTCTCAAGTTCCATTTATACACTTTGATCTTTTGATATCATGGCCTTTTCAGTTAATTTCCATGCTCATGGAAGCCTTGGCTTTGCTTTGAGTTTCTTGCTCTTTATTTTATTGCTGAATGAAAATTCAGAGATCTGCATTGGTTTTCCAGGAATTCATGACTGTTTATAAATGGTACATTTTTCGCTCCTCCCCATTAACTTTTTTTGCCTGCACAACTAGCTAGACTTCAGCTCTCAGCAGTAACCAAACTACTAAATTTGTAGGACATTAATATCTTGGGGTATTTCAAAGATAGGTTTTGTTTCTCTGTAGCATATTTTAAAGAGAGCTATTTACTCTGGCTGTAAAGCCTAAGCCATTGGTGATTTAGAGCTATAACAATATTGATGCAGATGAGCCTCTGTGGAGATATTTGATGACATTATGCAAATGTAATCAATGGACTCAATAAAGCATAACAACAATAAAATACTGTTCACATTATATATAAAGAAATGCACATGGACACATGTATGTGCTTCCTACATAATTACGTTAACTATGCCTATTTATACTACTGATCTTCCAGCTCTCTATGTGCTATCTCCATAGTGTCTGTTTATGTAGCCTTATTGAATCCATAACATCTAACTAAGTGATTAGGATCTTGACTTATGCCAGATAGGCATGAATCTTCTGAGAGGAAGGAAAAAGATGTTGAAATCAGAGCAACTCAAAATTGTCAAAGGTTGCAGTTCAAAATTTTAAATGTTTCTTTTTTAAATGAGAAATATTTCACCAATTTTTTGTGACAGTCTGTCTACAGTTTAATTTCAGTGGAGGAAGCTGAGTTTATAGCCTTTAAAAACAGAGAAAAAACCTAAATAAAATATTGTTGGAGTTTTTGTTGCCAGTCTATGACATTAACTCTCTAATCTAAAATTTCGGCAATCATGGGTTGGAGCCGGGTTATCAGGTGGTAAAATATCTGAAGGAGAAACAAAGAATGGAGGAAGCTATGATAGACCAATGCTTGCTCAACTTCAAGATACCTGTAATCTGCATAGAATTCTGGGGAAGTCTATAGATGTTGAAATGTTTATATGTGAGCCCTGATCTCACAGTACTGAACTAGATCTCTCAACAGGACCTCAGGAAAAATGCTGGTCCCTCATGTTTCTTACTGTGAACTATTAGGCCTTAATGTTATGTAGCATGTCACTTCATGTTACTGCTTAGATTTACATTGGAGGTGATTAATAAGTTGGGGCTCAATATGAGCATAACTAGAAGATTACACAATGTGTATTATATTATGAAAATACATGGTATTTCTCAAAACATATGGTATGATATGATTTCAGTCATGAAGGTCATAAAAGGATGACAGCCACAAAACACTACTCCTGGGACAGCAGTGGAAGAAAGCTATTCTAATGGTTAAGGCAGAAACATGAGAACAAAGCTGGCTAGAAAAGAAAAATTACATTTGGAAAAATGCTGATATTTCAACATTTGCTTCCATACTGCTTCAGGATATATTTTTGATAACATACTGTAGGGAGAACCAAGATCACTCCATCATCATTAGCCAGTCAATGAATGACGACTTTCATCAGGACACTACTTCTGATCTGATGCAAGTACTCAGAGGGTCTCCCTGTGAATGACGGAATTCACAGGATCTCCAGGTGCTAGCTGATTAGTGAGGGTGTGCAGTCAGTCTTATTCTGGCCTCATTGAAATTTATTGCTCAAAACAGAACAGAGGCGGTGATACCCTAGCCCACCAGTTAGGACACTCAGGAGGAAAGTGGGAACTCAAAGTTCACTTGTCTACTCTGAAAAAGCCATAAAGGTTGTCCAGGATGCCTTAAAGATTGTCCAGGATGCCTTACATTTCTCTTTGAACAAAAATTGTATTTTGGCACAATTTTCACTACAACAATTTGGCACGTGCCCAGGTCTTTGCCTTTGGGATATCTGAGTTCAAATACAGTCTCTTCTTTTTCTTTAGGCATTTTACATAGATGGTGGAAAGATAAAGTAGCTGACAATTTAGATTAAGTTTTAGCTGGGCTGAGTAGTCCTCTGGAGATAATTATCTTTTTCTGATAGCTATTTAGTGAAGCAGTGTTGACTACACCCATAACTTAGTTGTCTCATTTAGGTGTTTAATGTTCTCAACTATGAGTTTCACCTCTCCTCTTTAAATGTGTAATTCTCCTTCTCCCTGACACGGAAGCTATCAAGAGTAAATATAAAAATTATCACAAACCAGATAGACAGCTGCAGTTGGTTCTGTATTGGTACCAGAGCAGAGAAGCGAATTGTCTTTTAGCATGGGGAACACAACCAAAATGAACACTGGAAAATATTTTTACATAGGACATGGAGAAAAAAAGAAAATTGAGAGAGGAACTCAGAGCCACAAAATTCACAGATTTCTAACAAAATAGAAGAGGGTGCACTGAAAAGGAAAAAAGCTGAACTGAAAGGAGGAAATTAGATGAAGAATGGACATGGGACAGGACACAGACTGATAAAAGACAAGAAGCAATCTGTTACCCTGTTTCAGTATCACTTGCCTTCAAGTGCCACTAGGAATGTAAACAAAGGGAAAAGTTAACTAAATTCCCCTCCCTTTCTTCCAACCTCTTCATAAAGTATTTGGGTCAAATTTCAGGCAAAGAACAGGAGGGACTTTTTTCTCTACCCAAGTGAGGAGCTTGTTCATAGCACCAGTTTAAATTCATGAAGGTAGCTCTGTTACTAGTATTCATGGTTACATTCCTCCTCTTTTCTTTTTGAGTTTAATTATCATGTTATCAGCAACTTGGAACCTGACATAAATTTCAAGGTAGAAAATGCTTGAGAAGTAGTTTGGTCCGGTGTTTATTCTTTCTTTTTTTTTTTTTTTTTAAAGGAGGGAGAGAAAAAAGAAAGCCATAGAAGTCTTTGAAACAGCCGGGGTCAAAGGAACTGTGCTTTCTTCTAATTGTCCCAATAAATTTTAAAGATGTTATTACTCTGTAGTGATTAAGAAATAGTAAAAAGAGATGCAATGCTATAACATCAAGGCCATCAAGCTTAATAGTCCTTAACTGATTGTCACCCCGCCCCAACAAAAATAGACATGCTGTTCTCTCCTTTCCCTTCCCTCCTCTGTTACCCTTCCCCCCTCACTCGAAGGCTTCTAAAAGCACCTCCAGCCAAGCCAAGGGGAATTTATACTTCCTGCAATAAAATCCAAAGAACAGAACAGCTGGCAGCTGAACTTAAGATTGCTAAAACAAACATTGTGACATTGATGTGGGGAGGGATTTGGTTATTATTACAACACGGCATGACTGGTTCTGCAGGGAAAAGATGCAAGCAGAGCTTTTTTTTTTTCCAGCATACAAACAAAGGACTTAAAAAAAACCCAAAAGAGTAAAACAACAACACTATTTGCTCTAAAAATACACAGAAGAAAAAAAAAGGGACAAAATCCACAACATTGGCTGCCTAAAATTTAAAGCTGAATGACTGAACACGGAGGTTGTTCCACAGAGATGCTGTTGCAATTAGGCCAGACAGGTTCATTATTAATTCATCTACTCTGACAAGTACAAAACATGTAAATGAATACTTTATAGCATAACAATTCTATACATATCATGCTCAATTTCTATGGTATATTGAGTCTTGTTGCCTGTAATAACTTACAGCAACCTTCCAGAAACCACCCAACTTTAAGTTGAAGCCTTCATTAGAAAGCACATTGCTAGACCAATTAGGGTTGTGATGGAGTAATAACAACTAATCAAAGGTTAGATTGATGGTTGGCAGACTTATAACTATAGCAAGTGGATTAATACTCCAATGTTACATGCTTTTTTGGTTATAATTTCACAGCAGAATATCATTGTAGATCCTAACGTGAGTATCCCTGTTTCCACAAGGTTCAAGGGCAACCTCTAATGCTTGTTCAGCTACCCCCTAAAATACGGAATTCCCAGGACAGAGAGTTAGGAGAGGTAGATTCCTACCTGTCACCTCGCCCTACTGAGGTTAGGCACCTAAATTAGTGCCCTTTAAAATAGTTTATTAGATAACTACAGTCACACTTTCCAAATAACTCTGCATTGAGAGCACTGACTGACTGCTCCTGACTTTTTCCTGAATCTGATGCCTTCTATCGATGTCTTCAAAATACAATGATGGTTTTTGTTTGCAGGATCCCATTATAATGAGCACTGTAGCCTTAAACACTGGGTAGGGTTAAATAAACAATCTAAGTTCTTGTTTGCACTTGATATTATTTTATCCTGTGTGAAAGGCGACATTATCTGGCATAATTTGCACTGAGTTGAATCTATTTTTCTGAGTGGAATTAAAAGCTTGAGGTGATTTTGCAAGACTGCACATGCTGAAAAATGTTACAGTAATGACATAGAAAATTACCAGCTATCTAAAAAGGTATGAAAAACAAAGAGAGAGTATTTCCTTGTTCCGTGCTTGAGAAAATGGGTTTGGGTTAATCAAAGATTTAATCAAAAGTGTCAACATCTGAACTGAAGAGAGATAAAAAGCATATGAAATACAGGTTTCTATTGCTTGGAATGCATAAAATAAATAAGTAGATAAAATAATAATAAAAAAACCTGTTCACACTTCTTTTTTTTTCCAAGGTGAATCTGTTTGTTCACACATGTCCCAAAGCTAAGCAGCTCTGGCTTCAAGGGAAAGGCAATGTTCTGCTTCAGATTCTAGCTATAACATCCTGCTGGTTGACTACCATCTTCAGTTAGCAATACTGCACTGCAGTCATTGCACCTTGCACAGCCCTCTTCCTGGTAGATATAGTAGAGGGCAAAGATAGACTAATCTCTCAACTGTGCAAGAAAGGAGTGGTGGAGCATAGGTTAGTAACCTAGGGAAAAAATAACACCTCTGCTTCCTAGCTGGGTGGTGAATCAGCAGTCCCCACAACTCCAGATGCTGCTTCTGACACCCAGATGGTTCCTTGGTGGTTTTCACCTTTTCCGAACAGGTGTGAAAAATCTGTTTGATGATGAATTGCATTGGGTTTCATGGTTGAGTTTTCAGTTAAAGAGAAACCCACTGGCGCTTTTTCACTTGAGAAGCTTTGTCAGGGACATTGACATAACCCAACCATTAACCACATTATCTTCCAGGTTCACTGTTTAAAATAGCTTTCTAAATTTCAAAACAAATATGTGGGGCTGAAGCAAAGCCCTTAAAAGAACAATTCTTGGTCATATTTTAATTTATATGTAACAGAATACAATATAGTCCTGCAAGTGTCCACATTGAGAATGATACTTCCCATCACAGACCCTTCCACTTGTGTCTTTCAAACTGGAGTTTAGGTTCTGTTTTAGCTTAAACAGGAGCTTTAAGTTTGTCATTAGTTTCAATGGAGCTAAATGCATGCAGGAAGCTGCCTACAGGCTTGATGAGTTTTCTGAAGCAGAACATAAGATACACATCCTGAAATGTCTAGTTTTACAATTGTCATACAAGCTGGGCACTTCTTCCTTTGAATCTAAACTAATTCTGTGATGCAAGTACACAAGAGCAGCTACACCATCTCACACCAAAGGTCAGTCTAGCCCTATTGTAGGTCCCCATGGAAGAGTTAGGGAAAATATTCAGGGATACTTTCCCAGAATAGTATCCCAGCTGCCAATAATTTTTAATTCAGTGATGTTCTAAACCAGACTTAGAGTTTTTGTACTTAATAGCCCTCAATGGATTTTTCCTTCATGAACTGGTCCAGTTCCTTCCTGAACCGAGATCTCCCACATCCTGTGGGGAGCAGTCCTACAGCTTAACAACATGCTGTATGAAGAGTTGTCTCTGGGCTTGCTTCCTAATACTTTCACATGATGTCCTCTGGTTCGGCAAGAGACAGTGAAGAATCACTACATTTTCACTTTCCCTGTAATAATTATGATTTTACAGTCTTTTATCATTACTGTCTATTCTCTGGGCTGGAGAGTCATAATCACATAATAGTTACCCAACAGGAGCTGTCTGTATATTCTATCATCCATTCTCCAACCTGGTGCTCTCATGCTGCAGATAACGTGATCTCACAGATTAAATTTAAACTGTATGGCTAGATCAGCTCTGTCAGAACAAGTTTCAGCACTCCAGGTAGGACCCTCCTACAGAACTCATGCCGACTTTGATTCTTTTGTGGAAATTATAAAATTGGTGGTATTCTAAATGAGCATCTCTCTACAGGTCTTCATGCTCTGCCTTCTGCTGGGATGAGATGCAGAAACATAGAGATATTCCAAACAAAATCTGGGGGAGAATGAGGAGACACGACCTTGCTACCATACTGTGCATCAAAATAATCATAGGAATATGTAATTTTTTAAAGACTCTGCCACTGAAATGGTATAAAGTCACTTACTATGTCTAGTACTATAACTTACACTGCCTCAGAACTTCATTCTATTTATATTCTTATTGTTTTCTACCTTATTCTTTGGTCATGAGGGACATGTACAGCTCTTCACTGTAAGAGGACAATGTAAGCTCCAACACAAAAAAAATAGTAACAAGTGTTTAACCATTTCACTGTTTCTCTGTATTCAGTGGAACTTCTGTAGCCCAGGAACTTCACCCACGCCTGCAAGCCTGACCATGTCCTTTCCCTCCCAACAAGATCACAGCATTTTACACCGTCACTTCCCCACATCCTCAATCAGCCCAGCCAAGTAATTCCATGGTTACTTATCATTTGGAAAGGAATGGTATAGACAGTGTAAGTGCTATCCAAACAATAGCAGAAAATTGCTTATGATTTTACAAAAATTATTTTCCATAAAAATATTGACAGTTCTGATCAGTTCCATGTTTTATGGTTACTTGATGTCTCTCCATTAACAGATTGTGTTCTTAAAACTGTGCAGCTTTAACTAACTCAATAGGAAGTTATACTTAAGTCTTGGAGGCTGAAGTATTACAGAGGCACCATGTTGTGCCTAAGGGTAAACCTTTAAGGGGCTGTTTGTGTGGTAGCAAGGAAGCAACATCAAGTGTAGGTCATCACATCTCAGTGCTGCTTTACACAAGCCTGTGTATAAAAAATTATTCTTTCACTTGTGCACGTGGAGCAGTGTTGATATAAGGAAAACTTGTATGAATATATGCTTAAAAGCTTTTATGTATATGTCACTACCAGTACTTTTGCCATAGGCATTTAGAAGGGGTGATTGGCCAATAGGCAACTTCTAACTGTGTTTTAAAGGGTGTCTTTTAACGCCTTTTTTAAAAGACTGTTTTTTTACTGACAACCATGATGATGACAATGGTGATGATGCTCTGCTGAGACCTCACCTAGAGTACTGCATCCAGCTCTGGAGCCCTCAGCACAAGAAAGACATGAAAGTGTTGGAGTGGGTCCAGAGGAGGGCCACAAAAATGATCCGGGGGCTGGAGCACCTCTCCTATGAGGACAGGCTGAGGGAGTTGGGCTTGTTCAGCCTGGAGAAGAGAAGGCTGCGGGGAGACCTGATGGCGGCCTTTCAGTACCTAAAGGGGGCCTATAGGAAAGATGGGGAAAAGGTTTTCAGTAGGGCCAGGTGTGACAAGACAAGGGGTAATGGTTTTAAACTAAAACAGGGTAGGTTTAGACTGGATATAAGGAAGAAATTAATTACAATGAGGGTGGTGAAACACTGGAACAGGTTGCCCAGAGAGGTAATGGAGGCCCCATCCCTGGAAGCACTCAAGGCCAGGTTGGACGGGGCTGTGAGCAGCCTGATCTGGTTAGCGGTGTCCCTGCTCCTGCAGGGGGGTTGGACTAGATGACCTCTAGGGGTCCCTTCCAACCCAAAATGCTCTATGATTCCATGATTCTATGATACTACTAATAATAATCCCCTATTTGCTTCTAGGATGTCTCAGGAACATGGGACAATTTTTCATCTGTTTTTAATAAATAAACATATGTGCCTAAGCATCCTGGTTTTTTTCGTGACTCTGCAGTGGTACAGAATAAATGGCTAGTCCAGATCCCAAAGAAATAACGGTCAAAATTGAAAACTGAAGACAGATAGATGTAGGTAAGCAAACATACAAACTACACCAGAACAACAAAACTACTTCTCCTGGTAGACAGTTATGACTCTATGAGGCCAAAATGTTTTGGAGAAATCAGTATGTGCTTTGCTGACATGAAGGTTTTTGGAGTTATGTCACTGGCTCTACTGGTCACCATTAAAATATCCACGGTTCTTTTTTGTCACCTAGGCTTGCTGTGGAGTAGCTGGAGGATAAATTAATCCATGGAAACAGCTTTGGAAATGTTCTACAGCAGAACACAGCTGAATTGTTAAGGTGAATGTGATGAACAGGGCTGAACTATGTCCTCTACTGCAGGTCTGGGGTGGGTTTTTTTGCCAGGGAAACACTGAAGATTCTTGAAGTGTGCTTAAGAAGGGTCAAGAAAAGAACTTTTGAAATATTAAATAAAATATTTCAGCAGAGCTCCTTGAATTTAGCCAGTAAACTCTCCTGAATTGTTTGCCTGAAAATATAATCTTTTGCATTAAAATTTAGTAACACTCAATTGTGTGTTCTGGTCCATGTTTTTGCAAGCAGCAGCAGATAATGAGAGATGAGAAATTTCACCTAAGCAGGAGGAATGCTGGTTGAAGAATGATTAGCCACTAAAGTTTCTTAACAGTGTGCCAGGACTGTGTCTTGCAGACACTCTCCATGAGGAAATGAAGCTGCATCAGCCAGAAAACCCCTTGGTAGCTTTCAGAGAACAGTAAGAGCATTAATTTTTTACTCTGTTTAGTATATTCAGTATAATCCCTCTTGGGAAGGAGGTTCAGCCAGGTGTGTGTATTGTTTGAAAGGTACAGGATGAACATACCTTTATCCTAAGCCAAATTTTAGACAGCTACAGCCAATACTGGGAAACGAGAAGGGGGAAAGAACAATAACACTGGTTAATGGGCTTCTGAAGAGCCCTGCTCATGAACACAGAAAGGGGAACCACAGAAAGTTCTGCGTTTTTTGTTGTAGAGTTACAGCAAGGCTATCTTACTAGACCGCTCTAGCAGTTTTCTTATGCTGTGTACCATCTGAACTTAGTCTATAAACTTTTTAAGTCTCTAATTAAGTACTCCCTCTTCTGGGCTAGCACCACTGAACACTATTTTAAGACGTGATAAATTAAAAATACAGAAGGTGCTGATTCTTGGATAAGCTGATTTGCAGCCATTTCATCTGGGTTATATCTGCATAAATTTGTTAGTAGAAAGTTAACATTTTGTGCTTTAGAATATCTTCCCTTTTTCATACACAGGAGCTCATTAATGGGGGGTATGTACTTCCGTGGAGGCCTGTATCGTCATCAATATAATGGCCTCCGGGGAGCAACCAGAGATACCGCACAGGTAGTCTTGTGTAACAGGAGAAATGTTAAATGTGAAGCTAAACCCTTGTGGATAGTCTGTTCACATGGATTTGTTTTACTTCTACCCACTGCATTAGGGACCTCACAAGATAGTTAATTAGGGTCTTACAGGATGGCTGCTTGTGGTGCAAAAGGAAGGAAAATACCTTTGGGAACTGCAACCCTACACAGTCAGGGATCACTGTACCGGCATCGAGCGAGGAACGTTTGTACCTGTGGCTGTTTTCATTGACACGGTTTTATTGTTCTTTAGCTTTGAGAAGAAATCAATGGCTGCATATTTTTTTCCCTGAACAATATTTATCTTCAGCAGTTTGAAACGAAAGCCCGTGGAAGGTAATTAACTTTCATTTCAGTGAATTTGGGGCTGGGACCAACTGTTGGTATATCCCAACAACAGAAGAAGTGGCGCATCCTGCCTTCTGCTGCTTCTGTGCTGAGGTGGAACTCTTGTAGATATTATGCAAACGTGGGCAGGACAAAGCATGGCAGGAGAAGAGGCTGCCCTGAAGTTAGCTACAGCTATAACCACTTAAGTTTAATCCATTGTAGCCTAAGTATTAGAGCCCATCCTTGGTTTCCAATATGATCCATGTGGCAACAGTTGTTAAATTTTCATTGTATTGAGGATGACAGATGACTTCACCTGGTTCATCTGACTTTGCCCACCATAGGACCCAAGTCCTAGTTTCATGACTCTCATTTAGAGGCTAAATTAGAGACCTGGTCTAGAGCTAACTGCCAGACTTAGCTCGTACACAGGGGTCCTTATGTTCTCCCATGTCCACACAACAGTCATGGTGGCTGGGCTCATGTGTCCACCAAGGGTTGGCATTGGAACAAGCCACAATTATGGCAGTATATTCACTGCCAAAACAGCTGTCCCTGTCTCCTCTGTGAGGATTCGGTCCACAGGCCAGAGCCAACTCACAGGCCTCCAGATGGCCTTCCTGATTTAGACCTTTCAAAAAGCTCCAATTAAATAAATAATTGCTATATAATGAAATAAAAGCTCTGACCTACAGCTACTTAAAGGAAGACATTAACTTCCAGGCTCAATTGAAATTTAAGAATATAATAAGGAAAGATAAATCTGTTTCTGACACAAAGACCGGGAAAATGTGTGAGGACTTTTAATGAATGAGAAGATATAAAGTGGTCCCTTCAGACCAGAAAGTAAAAATAAAGTAGTGGGAAACAAACAGGTTTTTTTCCTTAAAAGCCTGCAGTTTCTAACCTGCTGGGAAGAAGGAAATGCTCTAAATTCTTTGCTGGTTAAAGTGTTGCAGCAGAAGGAGAAGATCCTGACCGAAGGGACACGGAGAGTCCTGCATTTGACATTTATGAGTGGGAGGCAGCATTACCAGATGTTCATAAAAGTGCAGCTTCCAAATTGAGTTCCATGAAGCCAAATATCTCATTTCATTTGGTTTTCTGTTTCCCCTATTGACTGAGCTACAGCAGGGTCTACCAAGAGGATAATCCCATACTGCAGGGGGTTGGGTTTCAGCAGCTAAGCGGGCTTTTCTGTCTCTGACTGTAGTTAATCCTCCAGCTTTTATGTGAGAAAGTACAGGAGACCGCAAGCTGCAGTTGGATGTATCTCTACATATGACCTGCGTACAATCCCATGTCAGCCCAACACAGTGTACAGTCAGACCTCATTTGGAGGAAAACAGCTCAGATACCAAATCAAGTCAGTGCAATATTTTTCTTGACTTTTCCCTGTTATCTGGAGTGGGCATCTGGAGGGACTGGACTTCACCCACACCACTGTCCTCAGTGTTTCCTCAGTGAGTATCTGTAGCTGCATGTCCTCCCTATCCGGGCAGAAGGTTGGAGACACCAGTGCTGCTCAGACTTCATGTAAGGAGCAAAGACACTCTCAATTTGTGGATTGCACTCCAGAGACCTGGTTCCTAAATGTCAAGCTGTGCAGCACATTACTTCTAGGCTCCTAAATTTGTTTTCAAATCTGACCTTAAGCAACTCAGAGCTAAACAGCGGTCTTATTTAACAGCAAGACAGATGGCCTCAGTATCTTTTGTTACCTAATGTCCGAGGGATCTATTAAAGCACTTAGCATGACTTTGCATCATGTGGATGCAAGAAAACAGTTTCACAAATGCAACTCCACACCCTTAAAAGCTAGAGCAGCCACACAGACCCCGGCATTTCCCCCTGCTTTTCTCTCCCTCACATGGAGAGAGAATCCCAAAGGGATCTTCTTACTGGGAGTGGAACAACATACAGAGCCTTGACACAGCTAGCTACACTGAGGCCGCTATCAAGCCAAATTCCTTTATTATAGCCCATATAGCCATTAAGCGTGTGTGCATATGTGCGTGTACACATACACCTATGTATGACACAGTGTGCTTGTCTTCCTTTGTGTATTGAAAGTCCCTAGATCATAGGATTTGAACTATCTCTTCTGCCTCTTTAAACAGCCACCATTCCCTGTCTTTTTTTCTAACAGCTGTGGGCCGCATCCTGCCAGCTGTTTGGTAGATGCCTGGATCAGCTGTTAGGGCTGCACGTCGGCTGGAGCTGGAACAGGGCCTCTTGGCTCAGCTACAAATGTCCTCACATATCTTGGTTAGACCTACTCCTAAACAAGCCTTGCATTAACTCTGAAAATGAAGGAATAAGTTTTGAAGTGAATTAATCATCTCCATGGGAAAACAAGGAAAGGAAAAGAATCACTTAGATGATGGATTGCTCAGAAAGTGAGTTTGGGTTGTGTGTGTCACCACAGATGGATTTCTTACATCTGTGCAACAAATGTTATGTGTTTCAGGTAAGAACCCTGGTTTGTCAAAGCCCAGCAAAATGAGGTTGGTGGAGATTTAGTGCTGAATTTTCAAATCGAGTTAAATGGGACTGGTAACAATATCTTCAACTGCTTTAAATCACCGTAGTTTATTACATGTAGTCTTTGCAAACCATGGTTGCAGGCTAGTCAAAGAATGGGGAAGAAGACTAGCCAAAGCAGAAGGCAAAATGGGACCCCTTCCAATGGGACCCTTTAACCTCCTGAAGAGTATAAAATCCACGCCAGTCTTATAATTACTGAGAGCGAAGGTGAAGCAGGCCAGCTACCTGCTCCCCATGATCCTGTGGGACTCCACCATTGTGGAATTCACCAGGTACTGAGAAACAGCTCAGAGGTAGCCCGCAAAACAAGAACCGAGTACAAGCAAGCCAGTGGTTTTGTGATGACAGTTTAAATCCCACCATCCTTAATAACGTTGCTACTTTGCCAATACATCCACTTAATGTGCTTATCCTAGAGCTGCAAACT
The DNA here is from genome assembly GCF_000687185.1 of Egretta garzetta. Lineage (NCBI taxonomy): Eukaryota > Metazoa > Chordata > Aves > Pelecaniformes > Ardeidae > Egretta > Egretta garzetta. The sequence goes on from NW_009258613.1 coordinate 2,269,906, forward strand.
GACTCCCAAGGTCCTCCCAGGTGTCTAAAGCATCGGCTGCCAACTATACAGCTGTCAAAACATGTAGCTTCACCTCTGACAGCTTCTTTGATGCTGTTTAAAAACTGTTGGTGCAAAACTCCGTGGCATGTCGGAAAATGGCAACACAAGGACTGCAAAACCTATGCTCAGTGCAATATGAACATCAGTAACCAATGACTGGCTTCCTCAAATTCAGACTAAATTATTCCTGTCTCTGTGTCTTCATATTATTCTCATCCATCACTAGGAGGAGGTCAAAAGAGTCACTGCCTCCCATCTAAGAGCTGGAAGTTGCCTTCAGGTTGCAGAGTGTCCCATATACATAGGAGAACAACTCCTGGTCAGACGCACCATCACTTTGTCCATCCCTAGTCTGTGAGTCTCATGGCAGAGGGATGAGAGCTGGGAATTCCCAGTTCTGTCCTGCTGGGAATTCCTTCAGGGGAGAATGGGGTCGGGCATGAACGAGCCTGGGAGAGAGTAGGTTGGGGAACCTCTTCCATTTTTCCTTTTTCTCTCTTCCAAAAAGTAGGTGCATGCCACTGTGCCCGTGATAACACAACTGATAACTGATAACTGAGCAGAGCTCAAAGCTGGAGCAGCGCAGCTTCATTTGTGTGCACACTGTGTTGATGGAGTGCGTAGGCAGGGCTTCCTGGGGGACGTGCATCTGAGCATTACTGCCTGCTAGAGCCCATGCCTGCTGTTGGGACCCACATCAATGAGACAGGTCAGCCTTTTCCCACTGTCTTCACTGCACAACGCAGATGTGGCATGAGGCCCCTTTCTGCCAGGGGCAGCATTCTGCAGGGACAAAGCAGGGTGGAGCACATGTCTTCATTGCTGGATGGAGATGAGAGGGGTGGTTTGCAGAAGGCAAAGGAGGAGAAAAAAAATCTCTGCTCTCTTTATTTCTGATTGTTTTGTTGTTGTTGTTGTGGTGGTGGTTGCTGATTTATGTCTGTCTGTCTTCAAGTTCTTCTAGGCAGGGACTGGCTTACCCTCTGTGCTTGTGCAGTGCTTAAGACCACAGCCAAGCCATGCTATGCTATCACAACAATAGTAATCATAGCGGGATAAAATGTAAAGCCTTAACATGCTACATATCAAGCAAGTTCCTGAAGAAATCACCAGTGATTGCATGTGCAGAAAGATGTGTGAACTTGATAAGCATCATCCAAGCAAGAAGAGACCTACAGAGAACTGAGTTGGTGGAAAGCAGGACAGTAGCAGAGCTGACGCATGTGGCCAGAAGGAAAACAAAGAGGGTCTGGGAGTTAAATAAAGCCCATTGTTTTCCTTCCACCAGATTTTTTATTTGTTTCTAGTGGCAGGCACACAAATGTGCGAGGCCCTTTTCAACCTCAGTCATGTCACAGACAAAGCAATTGGATAGAGATGAAGGGAAGGCTGATGTCTCATAAGCAAGTCTGGTGGCAATTCTTCACTTCTCAGTAGGACAAGTTTTAAATCTAGAGGTTATGTACCTATACATGTGTGGGTGCACATATGACAAAGAGATATTTCAGGTACTTTCCTTTATGTTACGAGGAGCTCTACCCAAGCGTCTGCTGGATCAGAGCCAGCCAGGTGAAAGAACGTAACAAGGAAACATGCAGAGGATGATGCTTGATGCTTTTAATCCTGGCAAACTTTTAATTGTTCTGACTTTCTCAAACCCGAACCCTCCCAGCTAGCATTTATCCCCTTATTGTCTGCTCATGAAATGAGCTTTCTACCAGTTCTTCAAAAGACAAACCTCTCTTCCATGACCAGAGCCTAACTTTGATCTCCAGGCTCTGCAGATCTCCAGACAAAAGTGCATTCAGAGATGTCCACACCTGTTCATGCCTTAAAATTCCACATCTGGTTATTTCAGACTACATCAGCTGTATGCCTCCGTCTCTCACTGCCTCTTTCTCTCAGAGCTGGCACTCCCAGCTCCTCGGCGAGCAGAGCACAGCTGAACCAGCGATATGGTGACTTTCTGATTTTAATGCCTGGACACCGCTCCCATTTCTCCCCCTACTTATTAGCACTGCTTTTCTGCAAGCTCAAGAGGGACAGCTGTAGCATGCTTTCTCCCCCTCCTTTCCCCACCATGCATGTGCATATCATCCCTCATGGTTTTGAAATTTGGGTGTTAGGTTGGTGTGTATCAGGAGGAGATCTCCATGAGCTGTTCAAACAGGGACTAGGAGGATCTGGTATTTGTTGAATAGTTTGAATAGAAAAAAAAAACTCAAAAAAAAAAAGTTTGGGTGAAAATGCACAACCTGACTGTGAAGAAAATTGCATGAGGGTGCTTTCCTATATGTCAGTTCCAGAAGATAAATGCCAACTTTTACTGAATGAAACAGCAGATAAGTGCTTAAAGGCAGCTAAGGAGCCAGGGGTGGGTGGCCTAATCCTTCAGCTGTTTCTTCCAAGCCTCCGTAAGTGTTCCCACTCCCGTGGTTTTCAGAGCTTTTCCTTCAAGACTAGTCAACAGCCAGCTAGCATTTCACTATCAGGTGTTTTCTCAATGTCTCCTGTTACTTTCAAAAACCATAAGAAGAGGGATTTCTTCTCTCTTTCTTCTTTTCTATTTGCACACAGCTTCCAGTCACACATTTTCATCTTATGTCCATTAGAGGCTGGCAATGGCACACTTTGGGTAAGTAATAGTTTACATTACTTCCTATATAAATCAGTGGATTTTAATAATTACTTAATTAATCTGTGACATGTCTCTGAAATCACATTCTTTTTGCCATTGATTGCTCTTCCTTGAATGGCTTTGTTTTCTAGTACTTCCCTTGGTAAGGTGGCCATTGCCCAGTGAAATTTTTCCAACTTAAAAAAAGGACCAGAACCAGAATGTTTCAAGAAATAAACACATTTATAGGTCTTTGTTACTTCTCTGTTATGACTGTAGCTTCACATCCAATTTCTTGCCCACCCTCATGTTTGCACTCCTGTTGGCACACTGACTCCTGATTTGAAGATCAGTCCTGAGTTTGTTTCTTTGCCAGTTTTGAGACAGTTTTCCACTATATTCTCCAAGACTTCAAGTGGTGCAGTCATCTCAACAGCTGGTCCTCCAAGCACTCTTTCATTTAGACATGTGTTTTTCCAACTGTTTTGAATCAAAAATGCACCACCTTTTACAGGAAGTCTTAGGACAATTTTATGCAATGCTGCCCCAGTGGCATGTCATTTAAAAGCAAACAAGGATCAGGCTGAGCACTGAAAGCACTCTTATTTCTCCCATTTTGTTTGCAGCTGTGGGAATGGGCTGTTTGTTTCCTTTTTACATTTTTGCAGTTATTTCACAGATTGTCTTGTTGAGACTTATGTGCCACCACTGGTCAATGAGTTACCAACCAAGTATATTGATCTAAATCAGATTTCTTTACATTCTTATTTTCATATGCCTTGTTCTTCTAGAAAGAGATGTTCTTAAACAGGCCACAGAGTTACCTTTATATCCTTCCCCCTTTTTTTAGAGTGCATCCAAAAGTTTGACATTTTAAAATTACTGTTATCAAGAAGGGAGATAAAATTCCATAAATAAAATCTTTGTAACTCAGATGTGCTAGAAGAAATAATATGGCTCTGACAGAAGGTCAGCTGTGTGAGGACATAGCTATAAAAAGAAATCTTTCCTAACTAGCTCCAGAACAATCTACGTATGTGAAATTCAGTGTTGAAAAAAACACTTTTTTCCCTCTGAGAAAAACACCAGAATACAATTGAGCTGAAGGATTTTCACAGGTATTGACTCACAAAGTCTGTACCTTGGAAATTATAAAAATATACTTAATTGGAGTGTCACACTCGAAACGTTTTGACAGAAAACACATGAGCAGTTCCTGGAGCTGGGCATACACTCATCTCTCTTACCAAAGCAGGTCTTCAGTCTATATTTAGAGCATTTTTCTTTCCCAGTGAAGCTAATGACACAGCCTGGTCTCTAACCTGAGGGAATCCAGTCCTGCCCACAGATGACAAAGAAAGAGCAGTGGGCTCCTCTTGACCTGCCCTTGCAGAGGTGCTGGGTTCCCACAGGTAGCTTGGGGTAGGTTGGACACATCACTTCACTGTGTAAGAACTGGCAGAGCTCTCCCCGGACAGGGCGGACGGGTGGTGGGGACGAGCTGATGGCTCTGGAAGAGAAAGTCTGAGCTAGAAATTGTTATGCCTTTGCTAAAGGAGCTTAACTCTAAGATGAGAGTGACAGTGAGCTGATGCAGATGAGCAACTTGTCTTCTGGGGCAAGGTAGGGTTTGGTTTTTATCCCCTTTGCAAATGCAGACAAAAGAGAAAGGTGCTGCAGATCAGCTGGCAGAGGGCAGAATTACTTGCAGGCGATCCCATTGCAATAACAGAAGATACTTTCCAGTGGATGACCAACATGAAGCTGTCTCCTTGGCTGCCATTAATCCTTTATCATTCAAGAAAAATCTTCCTTGTTTATATTTACCTTAACCAAATGCTTATCAGTGGGAGAACAACTCCTGAGGCGTCAGCCAGCCTCCTGTTAAAGGTTGCACATTGTGCTGTGGCCAGGGATGCAAGCACAGACTGCAAGGCTGTCAAAAAAGCCAAACCGTAGTAGCTGGGGATCAAAGAGTTTGGGACTCTTCTGGGAGCACCCTACTTTACAGATCACACCGGCTGCATGCAGAAAGCAGCCTGAAATCAGGGAAAGGCCTCAGCAGGATGGCGATGAAGATTTGCCTTTCCCTCCTCTATAAACTGTTGTTACACTTCAGGGATCTTTGATCACACTACAAGGGATGGAAGGGAGGGAAGTGCTGGGAGGACTCTTTGTTCCTCTTAATGCTATCTCAGTTCTTCATCTGAGATGCAGCAACAAGTTTAATTCAAAGACAAATCGTCTGAACTCCATGTGTGTTCCTAGCCCCAGAATCAAGGATATTCTCAGATGAGAATAAATTATAAAGCACCATAGAAAAAGGGAGTGAAGTTACATTGCTGTTAGCAAAGTTTGAACCTGATACTCTCAATAATTTTAATAGCCTCATATTGTAATTACTCCCTAAAACTGTTGTCTTCGGTGCAGACAGAGGACAGACAGGATTGCCTTTTTATCTAGCCAGTTTCCCCTGATGTGATGGGAGTGGCAGCGATATCAGTGTAATGCCCTGAAGAATAATAATGAAGGTTTAAGAAAACACAGTAACACAAAGAAACGCAGTGTTGTGACCACAGTTGGTCACAGCAGAAAACTTGGGTGGGGAAAGGGAGAGGGAGGTTTTTTTGCTGCATTTTCCAGAGCCTGTAATCAAGATCATGAAACCAAAAGGCTACTAACTTAATGGATGTAGGTAAAGCTGAACAGCAAAGTTCCCGTTTCTGTTCCTATTCATTCATGTGTGAACCTTTTAACATAGATCAAGATGACCAGATACTGAACCCATCATCTGCATGAATCAGTTGTATTTATATATGCAAGTCTGTGTCCCCTCTTCACTCACTTTTGCAGCTAGGGCAAAATTTAATGGGGCATGCTATGGCCTTGCTCATGCTCCATGTCCACTGTGTCAGACATTCACTGTGAGCCAACCTTCAGATGCATGTGGAGGGTACGACGGAATTGGAGGGCGACGGCTGCTGAGCAAGAGATGCCTAGCAGCACCTCACGTCTGGTACAAGACTTACATTGCAAACTACTGTTGTGGCCATCTGACCTTATGTGCTATTTCACACCTGCGAAAAGATACCTGAATACATGATGTGCTGCAAACACATCTGGAAAATAGTTTTTTTCCATTGACAACCCCTGGCCCACTTTGGAGAAGAAGTGCTGGAGAAAGGCATCGGGGGCATTTGCAGCTCTTTGCAGGATCTGGTAGGGAGCAATGGTGTAATAAGCTCCTAGTTTTGCAAGGTGCAGAAAATCCCATGTGAGCTTCTCAGTTTCTTCCATTTCTATTGACTGGTGAGAATACATACATGGTACTCAAAACATGGCAAAAAGGGCTTGGTATGATTCAGATCAGCAGCTGATGTTCCCTAACATTTGTAAAGGTTTGAATTCCTGCCTAAACAATAAAATAACCCAGGTCAAACCTTAATCCTGTTTTTTCATGGACATACTAGACCTTTATAAGAGAAATGAGGAGCTTGTTTTAATCAAATCAATGCTGCTTTTTGGAGCTGTGATTTCAGACATGTCCTTTGCCTCAGAGAGATAAAGGAAGAGTATACATGTCAGCAGACTTCAGACATTTAAGTCTCTAAGATCCTCAGAGGAATCTTCAAACTTCCATTCACCACAGCAGCAGCCTCAGCTCCAGAATTACGGTTAGCAAGCGTAAATCCCATTAGGTGTAAACGGCCTTGAGTTGAAGGAAATTTGCAACCCACAAGGAGCCTAAATGAAATGGTCCCAAGATGCAGCGTGAATCTATCTGCAAATCAAAGTTTGGTTCTTCTTGAGAGGCAACTGAGCTAATAATGACAGTTACTGAGGTCACAAGTATGGGACCTGTCAAGAAAAAGCAACTTATATTGTCAATAGCGGTTGAGAATGGCGGGAGTGTGCCTAATATTAAGAGGCACCACAGTTCTCCATGGAAAGTAAGAAGCCAGCAATAGAATCATAGAATCACAGCTGGCCCTGCTAAAAAGATTGTCCCCATTTTACCTATAGGCCCTGTTTAAGTACTGAAAGGCCACAATCGGGTCTTGCCCCAGCCTTCTCTTCTCCAGGCTGAGCAGCCCCAAGTCTCTCAGCCTGTCCTCATAGGATATGGTAGGAATGATGATATTGGTAGGAAGTGATTTTGTCAGGATATGGTGGGATCGCTCTCCTTCCCTGATCCCTAGCCACACAGCAGGTGCTGCAACTTGCTGGCGTGTACCTGGAATCACTGGAAGACCCATGGCCAACAGCTGGTGCCTTTAGAACCTATTATTCACTTTGCTACCTCTGCTGAACTAGAGCTTTCTGGAACAGTATGAATTCATTCCCAACAGTTGTGAATCCTGCATAATTCATTTATTCATGTGCCTGTAAAAGGCATTAAAATTTAAGAGTCTGAAATAAAAATGAGTGTAATTGCACCTGTTTTTAGATTCCTTCCCATTCTGCTCTACCATTTCATTTTTACTGCCATATAAATGGCACAATGTTTAATTGAAAGCTCTGAATTGCTGATTGCTGTTACAATGGAACTTCTCAGTGGGGAAAAATACACCCTTTGTAAATTATTTGGAAATGAAGTGGTATCTTTGCTATGCACAATCTCAGATACGGATGTGAAAAGCCAGAATTAGGGCTGTGATAGTGCCTATAAGTTCTGGCTTAATGAAGATTCATAGGACTGGTTTTAGTGAGCAAACTGTGTGAACCCTGTGAGAGCTCTGGCACCTATGGGGACACACAGCACACATTTCACCAGGACTATTCCCATGCTGGGTTAATTAGGAATTAGTAGCCTTTAGAAATTTATCAAATTGTTTAATCAAAACTAAAGAAATTGAATATGGCAAATTTCTGCAAAAAAGACAATTAAAAATAAAACAGATGGAAGATAACTTGGGAAAGCTGCACACCATAGAACTTAAGAATCCAGCCAAAGGGCTGTTGGTCAGACCACATGAGTGATGCTCTACCTACGTAGCACGACATGATAAGGTACTACTATGCAAAGTGCTGTACCCAGAGGCAATAGGGTAACTCTCCCCTAGAAAGTGTAGGAAAAAGGAGGTGAGGCCAACTAAGGGAGCTCAGTGAAACACTCATGGTCAAGGAGTCCAAAGGAGGGCTACAAAAATGATCCGAGGGCTGGAGCACCTCTCTTATGAGGACAGGCTGAGAGAGTTGGGCTTGTTCAGCCTGGAGAAGAGAAGGCTGCGGGGAGACCTGATGGCGGCCTTTCAGTACCTAAAGGGGGCCTATAGGAAAGGTGGGGAAGATCTTTTCAGTAGGAACAGCTGTGACAGGACAAGGGGTAATGGTTTTAAACTAAAACAGGGTAGGTTTAGACTGGATATAAGGAAGAAATTCTTTACAATGAGGGTTGTAAAACACTGGAACAGGTTGCCCAGAGAGGTGGTGGAGGCCCCATCCCTGGAAACATTCAAGGCCAGGTTGGACGGGGCTCTGAGCAACCTGATCTAGTTAATGGTGTCCCTGCTCACTGCAGGGGGTGTAGACTAGATGACCTATATGGGTCCCTTCCAACCCAAAACATTCTATCATTCTATGAAGGAGCTAAATGGTGAGTTTATGCACTGGTCTCAGTATGTCACCTCCAGAGGCTTCGAGCCAATGAGAAAGGCTTTCCCAACAACGCAGTGGCCTGTGGATCAGGCTCTTTTCTGCCAAATATCAATTCTAACTAGAATTTTACATGTTTTGGAATCAATTGTAAAGGAATGATGAAGCATAAGAATGAAAGGCTACTCTTAAAATAGGAAATATCCAGTAAGGACAATTGGGATGAAAAATTAATGCAGTGTTCGTGCTCAGGATTCCCTGCATATACCTATTATTATGATGGAATGGAGCTGTTTGGATTGGTTTTTTACTTCATTCCTGATCCAAAGCTTTGGCCAGCACTTGCAAAAACAATAGATACCTGAGCTGGGTTTCAGGTTGACTCTGATTAGCCTGTGGGTTTGATCATTCCTTCATCCTTGCTAAATTTCTGCCTCAAAAAAAAGCACAGAATACAATGCATAACAGTTTTTATACATTTTCTTTTTAAATTTAGAAATACTGGTTTCACCTGAATACAAACCTGTTGAAGAGGGCACAGGGGGTGGTATTTTTTGATAATACCTCTGGGAAAGAAAACTTCTGATACTTTCGCATCGCTCTAGTTTCCACCCACTGTTACGTTTTAATGATATGATCAATAACCATATAGATAGAAGGGACATTTCCTACCACAGAAAATACAATAGCTTGAAACATGAGAAGTGGTTTCTGCATCCCTTTAACTGGTGGTTAACCTCATTGAATTACTGCACCTGCCAAGGCTGTGAGAACTAAATACAGCTGGTGTCAGTGTTTGGCCAACTGAAACCCAACCCTATGTTAATTTGAGCAGATGTAAGCAACCACATGGTAGACTCTGGCATGACGTGATGACACTGTGCTTCATCACAAGCTAGAGTGGTCCCGAGGTGCAGAAACCAGGGCAAGATACAGCTAATTGCTTCTCTCACCTCAGTGGATCTAGCCCTGAAATATGCACAAAATCAGGGAGTAGTTCAGGCTGGAAGGGACCAGGTCCAGGAAGCTTCAGGAGGACCAGGAGGCTACTTTCACCTCCAGGCCTCTCAGAGTATCTGAGTTGTCAGGTGGAGACAAGGAAAGAAAAAAGGGCATTAGGGGATACCTTGTCTAGTCATTCTTTAATCAGAAGCACTGTACAATGAGAATAAAACAACAGTCCTGCATCCCAAGGGGCAGAGGACACAGTAAGTCAAGACTCAGAAGTGCAAGAACAAAGAGACTGTGGTCTTGGAAACTAGTAGGCAAGGAAAGTTCTGAGAAGGAATGTGATGAAGAAATGAAGTATTTGAGCAGGTCTACTTTGAGGAAGGACCCTATCTGGACACCTCCCTTTATTTCTTTCTGTGCCTTACCCCAAAATGACCTGTACTAATTCCTTCAGCAAGCACCACATAAAAGACTGAGTTAGTGAATGATTCCCTTCTTCTAAGGAGTTTCTCCTCTTGCACAGTCCCAAGAATATCTTGTTTGTCCTATCCGGAGCACAACATGGCCAAGAGTGGGATGCTGAGCTACATAGACCTTTATTTCAACCCTGCATGTAGTTCAACTCTCATTGAATCTTCTGAGAGCTCATCCTATCTACATTTTTGAAGCCTGGAACAGAAGCATCTTAATGAATATAAAGAATGCAGCCAGCCTGTCCCTCTTCTTCCAGTGCTGCATGATTTCCTATATTATTTTGTTGGGCTTTATTCAGTTTTAAATGGCATGAATTTAAGGTTACCAGATCTCTAAAGTACCTTCAGTTCTACAGCAGATGAGGGAATGAAGTAATATACACTTACAGAGAAACCTACAGTCACAAAGCATACAGGCACATACATAGACATACTGTGTTTACAGTTCACGTGCATTTTTTTATATATTCCTGAATTGGAGCCACTGAGCAGTGATCCATGCATAACTTCCTTCCTCTGGCCACGTATACAATAGCAAGCATGCATAACACGGATGTGAATCCTTATTGCCCTTCCCCACTCTTATCACACAGAATCCCGTGACCACATTGTTTACAGTTAAAAGATTACTCAACTTTATTTTGGTGTCTAACTTTTTATGAATACTGAGGCTGTATTTGTTTTGTCAGAGCGGGAAAATCCTCAGGATTGTCTCAGATTGGAGAGATGCAAATCACTGCAATGTAGTCATAATGTGACACCTAATAATAAGGATGTTATTTTACAGATTGCCTCACTTAGGTCAGGATAATGTCTGAATGGGATATAAAACACATATGACAGGACCAGATGACCTCTTGAGGTCCCTTCCAACCTGAATTATTCTATGATTTATGATCTTATGATTTCAGGGGGCAAATAGCTAAGCTGGGTGACTGCAGCATGAAAACCAAGGAATGAAGCTTTTTGTTGCATCTTTCCCCTCCTGTGGCTCCCATTATTTTCTTCACTCTCTTTTTCTACTCCCCTGCAGAGCAATATTGCAGGTTTTCTTAACTGTGACTTCTCGGGTAGAGGAGAATATCTATGAGAAATGGAAGTTTTATGACAGGTTTGGTGATATCCTGTTTCTCTTAGCTGCTCTGAAACTATGTCAGGGTGAGTTAAAATTTTTCACCTTCAGCAGTCAGGAATCAAGAGGAGAATCAAAATCTCAAATGTTCATTTCTGCTCCCCATTCCCACCTTTGGTGTATCGTTGGTATCAGCAGTGCAGGAAGCAGCTCAGGTTGTTCTGCACCATGGATGGCCCTGTGCCCCATCTCTGAGTCCCCATCCCTGGAGGTATTTAAAAGATGGGCAGACGAGGTGCTTAGGGACATGGTTTGGTGGTGGCATGGCAGTATTAGGTTAACAGTTGGACTTGGTATCTTAAAGGTCTTCTCCAACCTAAACGATTCTATGTTTCTATGACCTCAGCAGTCACACTTACATTTTATCTCAGTCTGTAAATCTCAGCCATGTAAGGTGGTTAGACCACAGTAGAAGAGGAAGTTTCTTAGTGTACAGTCATGGGACAAAGTCACCTTCTGGCATGTTTCCAGAAAGGCCATAGTGTCACAATCCTTTTCATTTAAGTGTTAACCAACAACATAAGAATCCAACCTGCTTCTAAAGCAGGTTGGTTAAAATTTTCATGTTAACCTCAGGCCATTAGATTAAAACATCCAACACTTTAATATCACAGAAGATTCTAACCTGCCACTAAGTTTCTGCCTACCCTAAAGGCACTTAAGTTTTTTTGCAGGGAAGTCCCTCCAGCAGCTACATTTTTTTTATCTAGTGATGTGGAAAGTGAACTGGTGATCTGCAAAACTTCATCTGCATTCACAGTTTGTATACCCCTCTCTGTCCCCACACCTCCAAGGCCCAAGGTGGTGAGCAGCCTGACGGCAGGGCTGGCGCCACTTCTATCCTCCATGGCCCAGTTGTTACAGCCTATCCTCCATGTCAGGAGAAACATGGCTTTTCACTCTTCCAGACGAAAGCAGTAACATGATATCATGACTCAGCTCTAGGAGAGTTCTTGAGTCACCAAACTATTATTTTCTCTTTCTGAGGCTGTACAACTTTGTATAATGTAAGAAACTATTCAGGAGGCCACAGGGAGTAAGAGAAAGGCAATCTAACTGTTGTGGTCCTTCAATGAATTAGTGGCGTCCAGATGCTGCTGGGGTGAAGAGTGATTCTAGATAAAGTGGAACTCTTCCAGAAGAAGGACTGTTTTTTTCACTCACTTTGGAGAAAGAACTCTTGGCGCTCAAGCCCTGCTCCAAATAAAACAGAGGTTGGATTTGAAGCTCCCCTGTCCATGAAGAGCTAACTTGGCCTAGGTGAGAAAACAGTTTACATTTCTCTTACTTCTGGCAGCTATTTGGCAAAGACAGGATTTAAGCCTAAACTGCTTCTTACTGTCATTGCAAACAGCTCAGCAGTGAGCTGAGCACACAGCATAGCTTGTTGTCTATTCCAGTTCACTCCTATACAGAGAGCAAGTCTGTGAACTGGCCTTCAATTCCCATAGGTGAAACAGAAATACCAGCATTTTGCTGCCTCTCATGGATGTTGGGAAGGAAGATAGTGATGTGGCCTTACACTATATTAATGAAGACCACATAAGTGCCTAGAAGATGAGGCAATTTCTTGGTTTTCACTGTATAAGGTCTAAGTGGTGTTGGCTGGTTAGATACTCAGCTTGTACAAGTCCAGACTACTTTAAGACACCACAAACCTTAATTCATTGCACATTAGGATGTCTATGCTATCCTGCGAGAAAATACTGGTCTGTGAAGAAAAGCAAAGTAGCAAAAAGTACTTATCAGATAATATCTATTAAATGTTGCCCTCAATCTTAGGCAAATATGGATTAATCTCAAAAAGATCCATCATTAAAGATTTCAGTTCAATTTAACGAATGAGAATTTTCTACTTAGTTGGCCCAATCTGCAACTAAAGCGTAGTAAGGTCCCTTTTGCCAGAACTGGATTTTCTGTAACACTATTATTTCCACAAAAAATTCCTGGCCAGTCCTGTATATAAACTAGGAAAAACTCTGATCTCCATCAGTAGTGATGGCTCAAGTAGCTTAGTAGTAATCTCAGCAATATTAGCCTCTTTCCAGACCTGTGTCTGGCATAAATCTAAGAAGCTTCTTGTAATTTTGGAAGAAATAAACCACAAAGGATGTTCCAGCTGCAGATTAACTTGTCTATTACAAAACTTTTTTTGCTGTGTGTGTCACACTGCAAAAATAATAATAATAATAGCAACTGAAAAAAATGTTAGAAGCTTCATTTTAGTGCTGCCAGCAGCTGGTATAGCAAGCAAGATAGTCAGGGATGGAAACAGATCATCAAAATAATGTTAACAGCTTTTGCTGGACTGCTCTTTTCCAGATGCCACAGAGCTAAATTACAGTTGCTAAATATTAGAAAGGGAGAAAAATTGAAGTTGTCTAGTTTTCTAAGCACTCAGCACACCATTTGCTTTACAGCAGTTTTGGCACAGTAATTATCTAAACACAGGTAAAAAAACCCACAACCCTACTGTAATCAGAGTTTAGATTATATTAAGTGTATGGCACTAGAAAAATAATCTTATTCAGGGGTTTGTTCAGAACATAGAGAAGTTCTGTCAGAACAGATGGGCAGGGATAGTAAAAGCTACATGAGGAGATTATAAAACAGCGATGCTACTGACTTTTAATGGACTTTAAAATCCTGTCTTCTGTAGATGCCATCTTTCCTCCATACTGCAAAATCTATCAATTTATAGTCCATTCTGTACCATGTAGGCAACTCCACAATGACCAGTAACATTGGTCAAAATGGCGAAGCCTTTGAAAGAAACTTATCAAGTGCAACTGTCCTGCGTAGTTGGCTTTTACTTATGCTAAAGTAGCACTTAATGTTGAATCTGTGATTAAAAGTGTCTGCACATAATGTGATTACATTCTCTGTCGAAAGGGAAGAGGAATGGGAAAAAAATCAGAAAAAAAGATCGCATTCAGACCTGCTACTGAAGGTGCCAAGCTACGAGCTGAGACTCATTCTGTCTTGACTGACTAGGGAGCAAAGGTCTGGCAGCTCTGGGCAACAGGCAGCTCTGGTAGTTCATTGTCAAGTGTAGATGTCAAACAAGAAGCAATGGTGTTGTTACACTCTTATAGTAGAAAGCCTATAGGCAGCCTATATAGCCTGAAGCTCAGCTATGAATCAGCCTCCTACTGATTTCAAAAAGAAACTTAAAAGCATTGGAAGTGCTGAACCTGAGTGAGTCAAACAAAATCACAAAGGAAACCCCTGGCAGATTGGAAGTTGGATCTCTTTTGGTCCTTATGCAATGCCTTCCTCCATGATCACCTTTCTGCTTTAAGGATGTTTATGTATAATTTTAGTGATGAAAATATGTTAACACAACAAAGATGTGTCATATGCCCTAAAGATTTACAACCTAAGGGACAGAACCTATTGTTGGATCAACAGTAGCTGATGTGTCTAAAGGGTTCTGTATGTATTGTTGTAGCCAGGACATCAAGGTGCACAAAAAAATGCACAGCAAAACTCATAGACAAAAAATATATATATGAATTTTTTCATAGACTTTTCTCCAGAAAGATTGCTATGGCCATCTAATGTAAAAATGTCCACCCAGTACTCAGTCCATTAATACGTAGCACATTGTTTATACATATTGCAAAATATCTTTTGATAAAGATGCCCAGTCTTCACGTCAAGTGTTCAAGAATCTACCACAGAGCACCACAGAGTGTCCCAGTGATTGACACCACCCTCAGCTCCACACAAATGTTTCCACCTTCAGTTTCTTGGTTATAAAGCCTAATAATACCAGAGAGCCACTTCATCTTATCACCTGTAAACAAATCTTCTTTTTAAGACAGGTAGGTCAAGCTCGTTCTCATTGTAAAGACTTTCTCCACACCCCACATACTCTTTCAAAGTTTTAGGATTGTAACCATGCAGAACAGGGCTCCTTTCAACTAACATGTAGCTATCTAGAAGTAGCATCTGATTCACATCTCCTCCATGTTCAGCTCAAGAAATTCACCTCACTGCTAGATAGCTGGGGTGAATCACCCTGTCGAGGTATTAGTCTATCCAGTGACTGCAGAAGGAGCCTGGGCAGTCGATTTTGACTAGACATCAAATGTTTTGATCAAAACCGAGCCTGTACTTCAAGTGGTAATGCTAATCCGGTGGTAGCTAAAATACTACCCTGGTAGCTCATATCCCAGTCCTGCCCAAAGGAGCAGACGTTATTTCCCAAAGACATCATGGCTGGCCCTCATTTCCTAATAGCTTGTTCTGGCAGGAGAACTTGTACCCAGCCATAGATAAAAGACTGAAGCTGACGGAGGAGAAAAAACTGAAAAAGACAGACTGCTCACATAGCATTTGTGAGGCAGCAAAGTTAATTGCTATGTAATTACCACCCAAGTAAATTGTTTAATGTGGTAAAATGCGACCAGGGTTGTTACTTCTGTTGCAAGCAGTGGCTCATGATGCCATCTGCAACCCATCAACAGATCACATAGTGAATTTGCTGCAGATGTAAAGCAAACCCTCGACATCTCCAAGCATGTTGTTAAAAACCCCCATCAAGTGAATACTAACATTTCTGTTGTTTCAGATGTCACTGTGGCTATTTACACAGGGCTCGATGGTGCCGCACTTGTTCATGTTGATGAGGGAAGAATATGGTTAGTTAAGAGAGGAGCAGGTTGGCAATGGCTTCTGAGGTTAGAAACAAAAATAAAAGGGGCATAAAAGACACATCAGTGTTCGACCATAATTGGAAATCCAGCTATGCCGTGTGGAGATGGGAGCGATGAGGGGGAAAGGAATGTGGTCTGTCATGAAAGCAGCTTTCTGGCAATTTACTGTGGGATCACGAGCAGTTCCTATAAACAGCAGGCAACTGCTGGATCAGCTACTGACTCCTTCTGGGTGCAATGCACGCAGTGTCCAACGCCAGCGGGTGAGTGTGCCAGGTCAGAGTCATAACCACAGCAGACTCTGATGCTCAGGTCTGTGAAGCTGAGCTAACACGCTGAAAATGGATTGAAATCAAAGTGCGTGGAGACACGATGCAAACTGCTCATGGACCCACGGCATCTTTTGCAGAGCATTGTAAGGGGAGACAGGGCTCCCTGGGAACCATAGGGTTTGGGCACAGTCTGCTGCGGCCAGCATTGCAGGGACTGCCACTATACTTAGGGACAACCTTTGTATCTTATTTTAACAGTATTATTTAATTACCTGCAATCTCCAGTTCAAAAGGTCATTGTAAAAATAATAATAATAATAATAATAGTGATGCTTTCAGTCTGTGCTTTAAAACACTGACCTATTTCCTGTTACTGCACCTCTTGTCCCCGTGCCACATATCACTTGTCCCATGTAAGTGCTTTCTTTTGTTTCTCATGTTTTTAGTTTGGTTTTTTGGGGGGATTTTTTGGGGTTTGTTGTTTTTTTTTTTTAAATGAGAACATTTCAGAAGCAGCTCAAGGATCCAGGAATCACCAAGTCTCTTTAGATTTGAGCTCCTTGGCGCCTGAAGTGCCTTTGAAAACGTCTCCCATGGTTCACAGTAACCCAGACACTCAGCAAATCTCATTCAAAGCAGAAAACTGAGCCCTATAAAAAGCTGTACATTACTTCATGAGAGAGAAATGCTTCCCAGCTCCACTGATTGTCACACTCTGAGCCATCTCTCATGTCAGTGGTTGTAGCCGTGGTTTGCTCCTTTGGTTACTTTGCACAGAGTTGTAGGGATCATGAGGGAAAAAGAAAAAAACTTGCAAAGCAGTTTTATTTTGTTTTGTTTTCTTTTAAACCCAGGTAAAAGTACCACCCTAATACCACTTTTATATCTCTGATATGGCTGCTAACCTCCTTGGAGAATCTGTATTTGTGCAAAATTTGGAAGTTTCTCAAGTACATGTGCTTGACTCTTATGCATCCAAAACAAGCAGGTACAAATATATACACCATTACCAGACACACACACACATTTTGCAAGAGCAACATGTACACATACTTCCAGCAAATGACCCACAGGATCCTTTTGGTCTTACAAAAAATGAGACTGATTTTGACTTAACTGGAGCTAAATTCTTCATTCAGATGAATGCATGCACTGGCATGAACAGAAAAACTTGTTTTTATCTGGGGGAAGAAAAGCAGTTTCTGGATTTTCAAAGTGTTTGCTTGTTTTCATGGAACAGTTGGTTTGGAGAAAGAACTAGTGTGAGTAAAGCTGCACCATTTTGCACCATGAGAGAATTTGTCTTAGCAAGAGAGAGCAAGAGAGAGACTGATCCACAGCTCTCATCAGCCCAGGGGGATTTAACAATTTGAATTGGAGCAGAAATCTTGCAATGGAGTAAATTGCTGTAGTTCAGCTGATGACAGTAGCTGAAGAGTTATTATCGCAGGTTTGAAGGATATAAGCAGACTGGACAATCTCTAGACTGTGGAGCAATGCTGCACACTTGCAACACTGACTCTCAGTCCTCAGATCTGTACATTTAATTTTCATGCACAACATGGAGTGGCAATGGTTAACATATTCTAAGACTAACTAAGGCATGTACCTTCTTGCATTTTTTTTCCTGATATTCCCAATTGCAAAGATATTTTTATTGTAAAAGCAATTTATAATGTACAATAATGCACAGCAATTTTTCCTAGCATTATCATGGGAACAAAGCAGTGTCATAATAATATTTACTATCACAAAATAAACTGTAGTAAAAATGGAGCCATTATTACTTGATGATCTGTTCCATTACAGAGGATTTCAGGAACCAGCTCTTTAGCAGTTTATGCACCAGGTAAGGACTAACACTGGGCACACTTGAATCATGACAGATCCACATCAAAAGCCCCAAACATTTGCTTACTTTTATGATCGTTGTTATCAGTAGCAGGAAATGGGATTTTGTCATCGGTTTTGTAATGCCAACTGATCAAACTCGTTTTTTTGTTTTTATGACCCTCTCCTAATAAGTTGAAAGAGGTGTTGCAGCAATCCAGAACACAAAATACCTTCATTGGCCTCGCAGAGGCTGTTCTTGTCCTTTGGAGTTTAACACTGCAGCAAATACAGTGTCTGCATTCTGAGCTGTGATTTAAGTGTTGAGATCCAGCACCTGAGCCATCGCAGAGGTTGCAGAGGTTGCAGAGACTGACAAGTGGTAACCTTCTGGGATGTGAGCTAAGATAGGTCATGCCCATCTGAGCAGAGTCTTTCCTGGATTTCTTACACCAGTAGCCAGAAATCAGCTTGCAAAAATGTTTACTTTTACTAGCTCTAAGACATAATCAGGGTCCTAATGGGCTTCATTTGGCAATTACGTATTTTGATGGAAGCTGCTTTAATAAAATTATTCTTTTCAGTGGAAAAATGTGTCATACAGTGAATCTTTTTTCAGTTTAAAGTCACAAAAGAGAAGACACAAATAGAGAGGAGATAGGCAGATGGCTATTTCATAGCAGAAAATTGTATTCAACTCCAATGTCAAACTAATGTTTAGGTTTTTCTAAATCAAACTGTTTTGCAGCATTTTGTTCCACCAATGATAGTTAGTCTTTTTATACTGAGTGAAAAGCAAGATGAAATACAGATATTCCACAATTCCATGCAGGTTGTAAATTCTATTTTCTGCCTGCAACTGAAATAAATAGATTCAAGTGTGGATTTTTTTTTTCCTTTTGGAAATATATTGGTTTTGCCTAGAGTGTAAATCAATAAATGGTGTAAATAAATCCTTACAATAATTATTCTGAGGTAAAACAGAAGACCACAAGAATAAATAAAGACAGATATGTTTACGGAATCCTCATTTTTGTTTTAAGAAACCAGGAAAAATAAAGCCTTCACAGCTGAAGGACAGTTTTGCATTCTAGTTCCTCCCAGATATTTTTTTCCAGCATTTTTATAAAGTTCACAAATCAAAGCAAGGGCATGTTCTCTTGTTTTCAGTAGGCAAAGCATATAGTTTTACCGCAAGGGGAAAAGGGCAGCAAAGTTGATCTGCAAATCTCTTACTTGAGCCTTAGTAATTTTAGACAGGTGCCCTTTGCTTAGCGATACTTTTTTCTTGAAAGAATGTATCTTGGCACAAAGGGAAAAAAAAAAAGTAATTTTAGACATGTGGCCTTTGGAAAGCCAATGGCTTACAAATGAATTTTACTGGAGGCTGTAGCAATTACAAGACTTGATACTGCCATCTGGATATTCACCTGAACCTCACCACAGAGTCCATTTCTCTGTCCAGGTACCTGTTACAATTTGTTGAGGAAATGCTGTAGATCTTGACATTTCCTAAAAACAAAATATTGTGGTCCACTCACTGTTAAAAAGAATCAAGCTCCAGATCTGTGTGTTGGTATTCAAAGCCTTTCAGAGTTGGGTGCTCCTTTCGCTCTGCAGCTGCCATTTCTTTCTTTTGACAGTCATCTCCACTGAGAACGAGGATGCTGCCAGCTAGGAATGAGCACTCCTACTCTCCAAGGAGCTCGAAATGTCTTTAATTAAACTTATTTTTATAGATTGAAGAAAGAAATGATGTTGTCCAAATGACAGCACCTGTCTGGGAAACAAAATCTTTTTATAGAGAGGCGTCAGTTCCAGGGAAAGATCTATCAGCAAAGATCAGGACAAGGGTCCTATTTCTGCTCAAAGAGTGGGAGACTGAAAGTAGTTTGAGAACAAATCGGTAACCTAGAAAAAGCTAGTTCAGATCTGTCATCTGCCCAGTAATCATGAGAGCACTGAACTGCTGTATCCTGAATGCCTCAAACCACAGGACATGGGCACGACACCTATTGCTCACTTTTTACGCACAAGACACCAAGGGATTGAGGGTCATTTTTTATATAAAACAAGGCTATGTTTTCAAAACCATGAAGCATTTTGTGTGGTGGAAAGAAACATTTCCAGCCCAATTCCAATGCTAACACAAATAAGATAAAATAAAATAAAATAAAATAAAATAAAATAAAACAAAACAGTAAATTAAAATAAGATAAGACAAGATAAGATACACTTTTTTTTCTGGGAAAGAAGAGAAATCCAGTGAGCAATAATACAATGGAAAAGATCCGGTGTCATTAGCAAACGTAGAGTCCAGCTTATACCATTGATACACTACAGTGCCTCCCAAGTTTGAAGGCCCCTTGTTCTGCAACCTTATGTTTGGATCCAGGACACATGGATATCACTATACCCCACACCAGATGCTCTTTTGTTGTCTTCAGCAGGGTGTGGGACTGAAGAGGTCATCAAGCTCGTGGCAGAGCCGTCACCATGGCCATGGTACTTTTTGGGAGGATGCTCACCCAGCTATGACCCTTCAAAGCTTGCCTGGGTTTGATGAGACTCAAAGTCTGGTGTGGTTTCCTGGGAACCTCACCCACAGCATTTCTGAAACTGCCTACATGAAACCTTTTAAACCCAAAGCCAGTGGTACATGTTTTGAGAGGTATTAACACGTTGAGATTCCTTCTCGTTAAGACCCCTTTGCAGTATTTTTCCCAGTTGTGTCACTCTTAACTTTCTGTGCTTCTTAAATGTTTGGGTTCTTGTTACTTCTGTGCTGCTTTGGCTTCTTAAACTATATGCTTTTGAAGTGCCTTTTTTTTTCCTAGTAAATAAACCCAAAATTTAAATAATGATTAAACAATAATTCACTAAAGGGGATAGTTGTGGCACGTTGACTCAAATAAGGGTTTATTTTCCGTAATAAAATATGTCAATATTGATCCTTATTTAAAGCACAATTTTCTCATATAATAGAGTCAATATTAAGGGAACTGTCTATCTTAGAAATATATAAGATGCCATTTTTCATTGTCTGGACATTGCAAAGCTGAGAAATATTGTAACTGCTGCTATATGAGCATAGCTCTTAAGTCAGCTTCGATAGGGAGACATGAGATTTTTCCATTAATCATTCTTTTACTGCTACTCAGTTTCAGCCATTAACTTGTAATGCCCAGAAGGCTTATAGCACAGCGAATTTGACTGCTGCCAATGTAAAATCACCAATAAGAGGCTGGGGTTTTAAAAGATCTGTAACAATTTGCAGAAGATTTTAACAGCAGAATCCAGAAGGTAAATAACTCTTAAAGGTTTTGAAACTTGTGAAGCTAGTTATAAATTCTCAGTATAAATATTGATAACATTATTACAATATCTTGTAAAAAGATGCTTACACTCAAAGCCCGACTGCTTTTCAATAGCAATGAAACCAGCGGGGACCTTGAATCAAAACCCTGCATCTGTGCAGCTTGAAATAACGCAATATTACAAATGCAGCTTTTGGTGTCAATCTTTGCTGTGTTCTTAACTTCAGGTTAATTTTGCCCCACAGACTGGAGCCTTACATTTACAGCTTCGCCATCCAGGGAAGGAAAAGGACATAGCCCTGCAGGTGTCATTGCTTCATACTTTTCAGCACATCAGGGCAGACACATAATTTTAAATGACTCTGAATGCTTAGCTGGCCATTTTTCAAAGGAAAAGAAAATCCTTGAATTCAAGAACTGTATTTGTCTTCATATATTTAATTGCATTGATTTGTTTGTGCATGAGTATCGATGAGTTAGTATTAATCTAAATACCTGGGTAGCTATTATCACCTACATCATAGAAAATCACCTTTTTTGTTTGCTGCCTAGCTACCATACAGCTAATAACAGCAGTGCCTTGATCTCAGGTGAAATCCAGATCTAAGGCAATATTTAGGTGATATAAAACGAGAAATAACAGCTCTATGTTTGAGGACTTTTGCAGGAAAGGATAGTAGCTGTGCATGGGATTGGTCCTCCTTCTCCATGTGTGGTAGAAAACAGCTTACATGGACCATGCGCATAAGCCTGAATTTCGGTGGTTGTGAATTCTGAAACACAACCCAAAGCGAAGGACAAATAATTCCAGATGTCTTGAAATAAATCTAGATTTTCCTGTTCCTGGCTACTGTTTCAAACCGACCAGGTTGGTGGTGGGACCAAAAGTGTATGGTGAATTTGATTTTAAGATGAATGTTCTCTTTTAACCTAGTTAATTTGTCTGGAG
>NW_009258613.1:2291835-2326674 GCF_000687185.1 Egretta garzetta
TGGCTATCTGCGGGTACAGATCACATTTCAGTCCAGTTTTGAGTGGAGACCCCAAATGGCTCTCCCACAGAGTATGGAGTAAGAAACCTTTCACAGAGAGAGAGATGACAAGAGACAGCTTAAGTTTTACTACATCAAACATCTGTCTGTTTTGCCAGCGTCCATTGTGGTTTTAGAGACATTAGTGAATTCATTTGTTGCAATTATATGTGATCACTGTGGAATTCTAAAGTTGTTTCCAGGCAGGACCAGTGTGACCCTGTGTAAGCAGGCATGAGTCACCTAACCTATGGGAGACACCAGTTTCCCCCAGGTTTCAATCTGGCTTTCCTTCAGCAGGTACCTTGTTGTCTACCATGGCATGCTGTACATGTCATCTTCATCATTTCATGGGGAAAACTTCCCTAACTGGCATCCAGTTTTCCTAAGAGGATGCAACTATCAGGGCTTACCACTCATCTTTCTAGGAGTCTGGACTCCATGCCCAACAAAACTTACACTTCCAAAACCACACAAATTAATGCAATTTTTAAAAGTGGATGAATTCATACTAGTCCCATGGGAGCTCTCCTGGCTGAAAGAAATGTCTCTGCTACATTGCTGCAAAGGCGCTGGGTAGGTTGGCTTTGCTTTCCTTCATTGTGGCACAAAGCTTCTCAGCCCTGGTCACAGCTCCCCTGGTGCGCTTAAGAAGATACCTGCAGAAGACAGTTGCAACCAGTCACACACATATGTCAGTGCCCCATAGGTCAGCCTGACAGCCAGATGTGGCATATCTGCAGAACCTGAAGGAACTCTGACCACAGCGCAAGGTTTGCATTCTCCCTTCCAGACTCCAAAATGGATGCATGCAGCTCCTAGAGGGCAGGTTTGCTGAGGCTTCATAAAGAAAATCTCCTTTCAGCTCCGTCTGGCACGGTGTATGCCATGTGTCACATGCAGGAGGGGAAGCTGTGATGGCTGCTTGGCACTGCCTTCCAGAGCCAGGCAAGGGAACTCTGTGCCCAGCAGTGTGACAGCTCTGCTTCTCCCAGAGTCCAAGCTCAACATCACGCAGCAGCACGACAGAGCACCACACAACCAGCTGAAGCAACACCGCCACTCAAGTCACTGTGGCCCTCACACTTATGGGTCCTTGCTCTAGTAATCAGGGTGAGAGGATGTGGGGATCAGGAGGCTTGCACAGATTTCATCCCAAGCCCGAGATGTGGCATGGGGGCAACACGTGCCATACACATGTAGCGTTAGCCCATCATAGATCTGCAGCCATGCAGGTCTCACTGCAGGCAGCAGCCAGACCTTTTCCTGGTTAGGTGGTTCCCTTCCTCATGCACATCCATCACCACCTTCCTTTTCCACTTCTCTCCCAGTGCCTCATGGATGAAGCCCCCTTAATGAACTAATCTTGTTTCTGAAGCTCTTAATTTTAACCTTTATTTTGGAACCATCACACCAGCACTGTCTTGCAACAGTGAATGCTAGGGACAGCACTGTCTCTATTGATCATATCCTATTCCCTTGGGTATAAAATAAAAAGCACCATTTCAGGTCCATTTTTACATAAACTTTGCCTGGAAGAAGGGGCCACTTGCCTGGGAATATTTCCCAAGCAGGCAGAAAATTGCTTGGGCAATCATCTCACTTTAAAAGATACCTTCTAAGACAGAAATTAAGTGAGATTAGTTTTGAGGCCTCAACCAGTACAAAGATGTAAGTGAGGTTCAGAAAGCAAAGGTTTAAGAAAAGTGCTAAAGCATGAAACTTTGTGATCTTTTTTTCACATGTATTTAGTGATATTTCACTTTTGTTGTTATGTTATCAGAAAGATGGTTCATCTGAAATAAGGAGTTGTCAGATCTGACAGAAATCAAGCATACAGCTAGAAAAGACATTGTCATAGCTTTGGAAAACTGTCCCAGGCAGCCATTACCTTGGTGGAAGCATTAGGCAGGGAAGTGGTGTTGTATAAAGGAATACAGGCTTTAAAGAAAATCAGCACTCAATACTTTCTTTTTAAAAATGAACTGCTAATTTAATTCCAAGAGGAATGTGGTATGATGAGCTGGTCAGAGAAACTTTACCTCTGCAAGCAGGTAATTCTGGCATTGGGAATAGAAGACAGCATTTCTTCTTCCTCCACCTTTCAGCTAAAGACACTGCTACTCAGTATGTGGGTTGAAAGTGATAATTCCCTTTTTAATAGGAGTGGGTGGAGGAAAGAAGGGTAAAAAAACTCAGATTGGGCCAGATGACAGAGTGGGAGAGACGTGAGCTGATGCTGACATTGGAGGTGGAACTAAAACCTAGCGCTGTTGGGGACAACTCAAGTTGTGGACAGAGGTGTTGGGACTTTCCTGTTTTAATTGGAAGGAGAAGATCATAGAATCATAGCATTATTTAGGTTGAAAATGACCCTTGAGATCATTAGTCCAACTGTAAACCTAACCCTGCCATCCCACCACTAAACCATGTCCCTAAGCACCTCATCTACCTGTCTTTTAAATACCTACAGGGATGGGGACTCGACCACTTCCCTGGGTAGCCGGTTCCAATGCTGGACAACCCTTTTGGTGAAGAAATTTTTCCTAATATCTAATCTAAACCTCCCCTGGCGCAACTTGAGGCTGTTTTCCCTTGTCCTATCACTTGTTACCTGGGAGAAGTGAGCAACCCACCTCACTACACCCTCCTTTCAGGCAGTTGGAGAGCCTCAGCCTCCTCTTCTCCATGCTGAACAACCCCAGTTCCCTCAGCCTCTCCTCATAAGACTTGATAATGTCCTATGATCTGTGAGAGGCATCAGCTGGTTTCACTTCAACTGAACTGTGATACTTATTGTTTCTGTTCTCCTCAACTGCATATCACCAGACCCTCTGATAAATATGAAAGAAGATTCATCACAGCCTTACAAGTAAGCCCTGCTGGCTGTGTGCTAGCATTGTGCAGACTTCTTTGGTTAGGAGTAAGGAAGCTGCCACAGTACCTGGATGAGTCCATGCACCACATCCATTGGTTTGTGGGTGGTGTTGAGGCACCAGACTACACACAGGTCTGCTTCCAACAAGGGACTGTGGCTTTTAAATACAGTGTGTCGGACAGTAACCTCCATCATCATTACTGTTTTCCCCCCAAATAGTGTTTAAACAGGTATCCACACAAGAAGACAGAAACAAGCAGATGCAGAACACGGTGATGCCTGACGAGCTGCAGGCTAACTCATATTTGTTCAGCCTGAGGGATCTGGTTGTCTCTGTGCTCAGGACAGCGGAGACCAGGCAAGCATCCCAGCCAGACGGTGAGCAAGACACAAAGATCATAAATGGAGCAGAAGGGGGAGTCCCTGCCTTAAACAGAGCAAATAGAGCACTAGGTGGTATCCTGCTCCAAAAAGGAGGCAAGGGTTTCCTGATCCCACCTTTTAGCAAGTCAGGGGGACAGGGGACGTGATTACACACAGGAACAAGACACCTACTTAAACTGACCTCTAACGTCTCTGCATGAGGCAGCTTTGCACCTGAGCTGCCCACTCAGGGAGGGTCCAGAGCTCCCTCCCACAGCTCTGCACTGCGCCAGCATTGTGCTGATCGCCTGCCCTCTCACCATTAATCCAAGCAAGGCCTGGGTAAACATCTTTTGGCATACAGCTTTGCAGACGAGCAAACCTGAGCACGTTTGTAAAGTAATTAACTTCCTTACAAATTGCTTAGATTTGCTTCTCTAATCATAAAAACCCAGACAATACAAATAGCACTGGCTTTCTCATTACAAAAATGACCCTGTTGCTATCCACACCATTGTCATTCTGCTAGGCCAAGCTATAATGATGAGAATTTAGAGTCATAATCATCATTCTTCATCCACCCCTCTCAAAGGTAAACTTCTTGGGACAGATCTCCAGGTTCAGGGAAACTGTTGTAAAACTGAAGCAGTGTCATTATGGTCAAAAAGTGAGAGAGCAGAAATCTCTCTGCTGGCTTCAAAACCAATCGGCCCTTCTTCAGTAATAGCTAACGCAGACCAATAGTTCTTTATCAGACTTGACTGTCAGTTACTGCAGGAATCCAGAAAAGGGAATCTCCAGCTTGGAAGCATCAATAAAAAAATACCCAAGTAAAGCAATAGCTTACCAAAAGCAAAATACAGTGTCTATTGATACAGGCTTTATTGAATGCAAACACAAATAACTATCTGGTTAACAGGAACTGATGAAAAAGGCTGCTATGAAAAACTGAAACTAGATTTTCAACCTTTCTTCTGATTGCCTTTCCTAAGGGTTTCTATTATAAGAGTTCATTTAAGAGTCTTATCTTTCTAGTAAATGGTTGAAGTAAAGACTCACTTAAGCTTTTGTATTTATGTGACAGTTGCCTAGAAAAGAGCAGAACTAGTAAAATGTGATCTCCATGTGATTGCTTGTGGGGTCAATTTTTGCCATGCTTATTCCTGAGGAATACAGCTTATCTGCTTTTACTGAGTCTTGAGCTATGTTAAATTAATGAAAGTCTTTGGTTCCTCTTCACACAGTCTTGAAAGAAAGGTTCCTGCTTATGTTCTGCCCCTTGTACTATTCTTCAGCATCAAATCCATGCTCCATCAGTCAAAAAATGATCCTTAGTATAAAAAGAGGGTGCAACATGTTACGATTTAGATTGCATGACTATGGCAGAGTAGTGTTCTTAAATTGAATTTTACACTCCGAGCTGTACTCAGCATGGGGTCATTTCCAGTTTGCATCAGGTCAGAAGTATTCTGTTGAAACTGTTGTGTTACTAAACACACACATCTTTTCAAAACATTACTTCTCTTGCTTTTGAGTTTGGGGAATAGTGGTATGGAGTCCAGGCTTCTTGTGTGCTACAGCTGGAGCAAGTATTCTCTCCCCTCTGCATTTCCATTAAGTTTTATTTAAATTCCACCTAAGAAACCGAGGTCTGAAAAGCAATGAGTTCTGGAGAATTTCAAAGGGATCAGAGGGAGAGTGGGCTGTTATTGAACAGATAAACAAAAAAGTAAATAGCCCACATATTAATTACCCCGTGCTGTGCAGAATAGTCCCATTGGGTCTCGGCCAGTACAGGCAAAGTTCAAGAGAATAACTCAATGTTTCAAAGAGAGTGAAACGGTTGTAAAATACTAAGCATTACTACTGGATATAGGATACCCATAAATGTATAGATTAAATCAATAAGCACCTTTAAAAATCAACTAGAACTTCGTCACCAGTTGCAGCAGACCAGATGTTCGGGCAGACAGGCATAAAAACTGCAGCACAAAGATTTGCAGAATGTTAGCAAAGGTGTATTGTGTCAAAGTCCTTATGTGTAAAAATACACGTATTTACTAAAAACAGTGCTAAACGAAATGTGAGTCAGCATGTATATACCAAGATATAAGCAAACACCTCCTGTATTTACCGATACAGTTCTAGAGCAAGTGGTTCCAATGAGAAAGCAGGCAGCGTTTCAGGTTTATATTCAGCCATGAGTCTAATCTCTTTGCTCCTTCACCTCAGAGATAGAGTGAGATGAAAATGGTAGGTGGGAAATGGCTTTGGCTTATGTACAGTGTCACCTATTATTTCATGCGACTTAGTTCTCATCAAAATCCTCTGATAATGAATGGTGCCAAAGGATCTAAAGAAAAACAGGTGGCCAAACCTCACCCCACACCTCTGTAGATGTTCAGATTGCAGTGTTACCTTGTTCTCATCTAAACTTTGGAAAAAATAATGATAGATAACTATAGAGTTGTCATCCTTCACAATCATTCCTGCCAGATTTGCTATACCAGTTAACCATTGTTGAACACATGTACTTAACTGTGATAAGAGTCCTTTTTGAAATGCACTGATTGCAGCCTCTGAGAGATAAATCTCAGTGCCCGGCACTGTAATTAACTCAAGATTTATTAATTTATCAAGACTCCTGAAATAAGCATGTCTAATTGCCCTTCTTTATTAATACATTCAAGAATGTTTAACATTTTACTGCCATTTAAACAAGAGTTCTAATAAGATACAGTATCAATTAATGGTCCTATTAAAAGTCAGCTGGTATTTTTACAATAGCAGCAGAACTCCTTGTTACACATTAAACACCACAGAGCAATCGTAAGGATTGTGGTTTTGTTTGGAAAGGTGCATTACAGTGGTACACTGTCAAGATTTTAACAGGCTTCTCCCACAAGACATTCCTTCCTTAAGAGGATGGTAAAAAGCTCTTAGATTTGGCTTTCCCAGAAAAGGAGAATGAAGGAACAGGAATTCCATTAGTGTGCATGTCCTTTAAAAGCAATACGCTTTTCCAAAGCCCTAAGGATGTCAGTCAACTAGACTGTGCTGCTTTTGTTTGGTTCTTGAAATATGTTGATCTTAAAGTCTGCATTCAGTTTTTTACATTTGGGTTTTTTTGGGGGAGGTCATCAGTTTGAACCAAACTAGGATTAATACTCATCCCCACCCCTGTGCTCCTCACTCGTGGTGTTCCTCACCTCTGGAAGTGTGATGCAGTCCATGGCTGGGTGAAGGCTGGTGCTGAAAAGCCTTAGGCAGAAGTGGTAACTCCTGACCCATGGATAGAGCAAGACTTGACAGCTCACTTGCACTAAAGCAGTCTTGTTTTGGAACTACAAATAAAAGCCCACAAGCACGAACAGAGCTGTCCAAAATGGCTTTTTAACAAGGCATGCTGCTAATTTGAAACCAAAGTTTCTATAGGTGGACTAGTTTCCATCCAACTTTCATTAGGATGCTTTCTTTTGAAGCCTGAGACTTGGTGATGATACAGGTATAATTAAATAGTTGACTAGCGTGTCAGTTAAAACACTGGCCCATGATGTGAACAACACACCACAAATGTTCTACACTGTTTCACAGTGGCACCTATCAGGACACTTTCAGAGTAACCAGACTGAATGATGCATGATGATTTAGCAATCAAACTCACTTTCTTACTTCAGTATTAGCCAATGAACTCATACTTTTACTTACTGAAAGAATTGCTGTAAACTCTCTCTGTTAGATGCATTAAGCCAATTGGAGTATTTTTATTTTCTTTGTGAACATGCCACATACATTTCCACAAGCCACTGAGCACTGAAGAGCTGAACACAATAAACTGGGAAATAACTTGCTAACTCGGGCGTGGTGGGTAGTGTATTCAAAAGCCACCAGACTCCAGGAGCTACCATTTTGGCTGCCATAATCCTCTGTAGTTTTATCTACTGAAAAAGTAATTTTTAACACTGGAAGAACCTGATCTTCTCTTCTTTCACCTTCTGGTTGCCCAGCAGAGTCTTTTCACAGGGCAATAGCATAGACAAGCTAGCAGATAGCAAAGGAGGTGAGACTTAGGAGGTTCTTACTCCCTAAAACAGCTGTTGCAAGAATCCCACAGGTACACAGTCAGCTTTTTACCTGGAAATTTTAAATTTTCTTCCCTGAGGTCATGCAAAACTCAGGATCTTTGCTGTTGGAGTTCTTGTGCTCTTTCACATGTATCCTAGTCCCTTCCAAATTAGACATAATGTGCCCCAATTATTAAATATATATATATTAACAGCAATAACAATCAAACTTTCAGTTGTAATTTAAAGGAATTAAGCTATTCCTTCCTCAACGAGACATTTAAGAAGCCTTCTTACATATTGAGCACACATACAGCTTTTATTCATGTGAATAACTTTTTCCAATGAAAATGTAAAAATATTCCAATAAACCTTTCTGAAGTTGAGGTGCTGAGTCAGGTCTAGAATACTATGCACCAAGACCTTGAGCCAAGAAATTTCACCACCATAAACCTCTCCTCCTAGTACTGTGTAGCATAAGGCCCACCTTGTCCTTCAGGCAGAAGGTTCATATACTATGATTTAGATGGGCCAAGAAGAAGGCAACGTTCACAGTTGAGTGTTCACCAGAGAAAATGTTCTCATAGAATCATAGAATGTTTTGGGTTGGAAGGGACCCCTAGAGGTCATCTAGTCCAACCCCCCTGCAGTGAGCAGGGACACCATTAACTAGATCAGGTTGCTCAGAGCCCTGTCCAACCTGGTCTTGAATGTTTTCAGGGATGGGGCCTCTACTACCTCTTTGGGCAACCTCTTCCAGTGTTTCACCACCCTCATTGTAAAGAATTTCTTCCTTAGATCTAGTCTAAACCTACCCTGTTTTAGTTTAAAACCATTACCCCTTGTCCTGTCACAGCTGGCCCTACTAAAAAGATTGTCCTCATCTTTCCTGTAGGCCCCCTTTAAGTACTGAAAGGCCACAATCAGGTCTCCCTGCAGCCTTCTCTTCTCCAGGCTGAACAAGCCCAACTCCCTCAGCCTTTCCCCATAGGAGAGGTGCTCCAGCCATCAGATCATTTTAGTAGCCGTCCTCTGGACCCGTTCCAACAGTTCCATGTCCTTCTTCTGCTTTTGACAGTGTGCAGTAAGTCACCCGTAGTTACCGTATCCATACACTTATCTGTCCCTACACACAGTACTGTGTAGGAAGACCTAGGGTGGCTTCAAGACCAAAAGTATCTATGTAGATGTCTTGATGAAGAGGCAGCTTGATCCTGTAGAAATTTTTAGGGTCCATTCACCTCTAATGTCATTGAGCTGTGTGCTTCCAGCTCTCTCTTGTGCCTCTCTAATGATAATGCCAGCCCAAGAAGATAAACAGGCTCCTTCTCAGGAGGGTTGATGTGACTTGCTAGGGCAGCCTTCAGGGCCTTGAGACAGCTCTGGTCCTCAGAGGGCATGTCCATCCCACAGGCACTCTGCAGAGCTGGGAGGAGACAGTTCAGTCAGGGCTGAATCTGAAACAGTGCAGTCACACTCAGACCATCTTTTGCCATGCTGATGTGCTTTCCTTGATAGGCTGATTTGCTCCTGTGGATATTATGCTAACCTGCTGATACCACCACCAGAACCAGCTCACATAGGGCCTGTACTACGCTGGGCCATAGAAATAAACTCAAGAGAAGCAGAATACTTTTTTTTTTTTTTTTTTTTTGGTGGTCCAGGAGCAAAAGAAGCAAATAACTTTTTTTTTTTTTTTTTTTTTTGGTGGTCCAGGAACGTAAAGCAAAGGAGTTTAAATCTTCACGCCAATGAGGCTGTGCAAACCCAAAAGTGCTCCTTGCCACAGTGCCAGGTTTTGTATTCAGGGAGTCTCTTGCACCAGGATTCTGTTACCGTTTGAAAACAAAGCCTACATAATTGCTGGAAACAAACTGCTTAGCTCGGTGGGAATGACTTGTGATGTTTTAAAAGCCATTAAAGAATACTTAGCAATCCCATTATCATCTAATTATGATATGCTGACCAGTGGAAGGGACTGACTGCCTAAAATACTGTCTGCTTTTTCCAGCTATCTCAGCTTGTCTAAGAAAAGATTTTACCCCTTGCTATGAAATGTGCTGTTCACATCTCTCATACCCACCCATAACAGTCAACTCCTCAGTTTCATAAATGAGGCAACAGCAGTTCACTGGGATTTTCTCTGAGGAATGAACCAAAGTGCTTGAGGCAATATCATCACGCTTCCATAAGTGGCTCTTTCACTAATTTTGGCCAGTAGTACAGTGTTTATTTTTGTCTGTATGCTCATTTGTTTGTTTTCAGGCTATTAAGGCAAAAGGAATAATGTTAGCAGCTGATAGCACTGAAGAGGGTTTTAGATGATTTAGGTTTAGTTCCTTCAAGGTCATACCTGGGTCTCTGGAACTCAGCTTTAATCCTTCAAATCTCCACTGATAAGTAGGGGGTAAAAATTTCTGTCTCTGTCTAGTCTGCTTGGATTAACACCCAGCAGGATCTTGGATTCTTCCCTGGCAAAGGTGGATTTTGCATGGATCTTGAAGATGCCATTATTATATGCATCATTATTAAGACGAGCTCCTTTATTCCCTCAGAAAAAGCCCTTTAATTTAAAATCATCACTGAAGTTTCAACTTCTTCAAATGTCTTTTAGGGACGACTAAAACAACTGAAAATTAAACTTCATAACAACTAGTTGTGGCAGGGACATTTAAATGCAACCATCAGTGAGCAGGAGGACACGTGCAAT
Organism: Egretta garzetta; assembly: GCF_000687185.1. Taxonomy (NCBI): domain Eukaryota; kingdom Metazoa; phylum Chordata; class Aves; order Pelecaniformes; family Ardeidae; genus Egretta; species Egretta garzetta. The sequence continues at coordinate 2,301,890 of NW_009258613.1, forward strand.
GTGATTTTGAACCCTGTCTCTACCACTGGTTACTTCTTCAGTGTCCTTTGGCTTCGCTATCGTTAAAAGGAAGGTAGTAACATCTACCTTCCCCATGAATCACTTTGGACCATAGACATTTCAGTGCCCTTCTCTGAAGAGCACCTCCCTGCCAGCTAGTGGAGGTTTATTATCAACCTGCTTCAAAATTATTACAGTTCTAAATCCTGTTAAAATCTATAGATTTCTTTTTAACTGTTGGGAGTTTAGGGTAGGGATTTTTCTGCTTTCAGGTGCTTCAGCTTCTGTTAATACTCAAATTCTCCCTGCAAACTCTGAAACTGGCATTTTCAATGTAAGTATAAATAAAATTTCAGTTTGTTGCAGAACATCTGAAACTTCTAAAAACACCATAACATTATCAGATTTTTACAGGAAAAAAACCCCCAATGAACCAAAAAATCTTTTCCACTCTGAATTCCTAAGCATCCCCTCTGCCTATGGCTCACTTGTAGACTCAAGTCCACAGGACTTGAGCAAATACCATGTTTTGGTTTCAACACAACCAACTGCACTCTTGCCACTTAAAGAGCAAAATAGGAGACAGCTATTTGGTGTCTCTCAGGCAGAGCATTTAGCTTGAGCCTGTGGGAGGTAGCGGGTTTTGCTTGCTCTTTCTAGAGTCCCTGTGATATGAAATCACTTCCCCTTATGACTGATACTGCAAACTGAATGGCTCCAGATAGGGGAAAACCTCAGAATTACAGGGAACATCTCCAACCCTGCCCACTAGTTCTTTACATAGCCATTTCTGAACCAGCAATATCAGAGCAACTGGTTCAGAATATCAAAACTAGGACCAATTGTACTTGGTTTATGGCTTCCCAGCTCAAACACAGAATTTTGTGGTCGGGACAGCACTTTCTGGTGGTCCACAGAGACCTTAGTCATGTGTATGATGATGGCTCCTCCTCTGGGTGTCTGATGGGAGGAGAGGAAGAGCTGATGACAACGGCACAATTATTGTCTCATAGGGGTTGGGATGCTCCCAAATCCAAAAGGACTGAAAATATCTGCAACCTTCCTAATATCAACGTGCTGAGTGCAAGCCGCTGCATCCATTCCAAGAGTATTCTGGTGACAATTAGCTTACACCAATGCCAGGGTCTGGGTTAATAGCCATATAAATCCATTGCTATTAAAAGAAAGCCCATGATAAGCAAAACTTTGGGAGTCACTGAAACCTCGTCAAAGCTGTGGAAAAGCATCAATGAGTCAGTAAATACCTTGGAATAAGTTCAACATAAAAAAAAAGTTAAATATCAGCTCCTCAGATATTGCTTTGTCGGATTTGTGCCTCAGAAATGTTTAGAAACACAAATAAGTGAACTAATGACTCTTGATGGATCCACAGCAAACAGGGCATGAGTTGGTGCATGGTGAGGTGACCTAAGGCATCCAGGATGTCCACAGGGAGCTGTCAGGCATGACACAGGAACTTCAGCAGACAGCGATCCGCAGTATCATAGAATCATAGAATGCCTGGGGTTGGAAGGGACCTTTAGAGGTCATCTAGTCCAACCCCCCTGCAGTGAGCAGGGACACCATTAACTAGATAAGGTTGCTCAGAACCCCGTCTAGGCTGATCTTGAATGTTTCCAGGGATGGGGCCTCCACTACCTCTCTGGGCAACCTCTTCCAGTGTTTCACCACTCCCATTGTAAGGAATTTCTTCCTTAGATCTAGTCTAAACCTACCCTGTTTTAGTTTAAAACCATTACCCCTTGTCCTGTCACAGCTGTTCCTACTGAAAAGATCTTCCCCATCTTTCCTATAGGCCCCCTTTAGGTACTGAAAGGCCACAATCAGGTCTCCCCACAGCCTTCTTTTCTCCAGACTGAACAAGCCCAACTCTCTTAGCCTGTCCTCATAGGAGAGGTGCTCCAGCCCTTGGTTCATTTTAGTAACCCTCCTCTGGACCCACTCCAACAGTTCCATGTCCTTGTGCTGAGGGCTCCAGAGCGGGACGCAGCACACCAGGTGAGGTCTCACCAGAGCAGAGTAGAGGGGCAGAATCCCCTCCCTCGCCCTGCTGGCCACGCCTCTCTTGATGCATCCCAGAGTACGGTTGGCCTTCTGGTCTGCCAGCGCACATTGCCGGCTCATGTCCAGCTTTTCATCCATCAGTATCCCCAAGTGACTCTCGGCAGGGCTGGTCTTGATCCTTCCTACCCCCAGCCTGTATTGATACCAGGGGTTGCCCCGACCCAGGTGCAGGACCTGGCATGAGGTTCGCACAGGCCCATCTCTCCAGCCTGTCCAGGTCTCTCTGGATGACATCCCATCCTTCTGGTGTGTCAACCACACCACTCAGCTTGGTGTCATCTGCAAACTTGCTGAGGGTGCACTTGATCTCACGGTCTATGTCATCAATGAATATATTAAACAGCACTGGTCCCAGTACAGACCCCTAAGGGACACCGCTCGTCACCGGTCTCTATCTGGACATCGAACTGTTGACCACTACCCTCTGGATGCGACCATCCAACCAATTCCTTATCAACCAAACAGTCCACCCATCAAATCCATAGCTTCCCAATTTAGAGAGAAGGGTGTTGTGGGGGAACATGTCAAAGGCTTTGCAGAAGTCCAGATAGATGACATCCACTGGTTTTCCCTTTTCCACTGTTGTTGTCACACCACCATAGAAAGTCACTAGGTTCGTCAGGCAGGACTTGCCCTTGGTAAAGCCATGCTGGCTCTCTCAAATTACCTCCCTGGCCTCCATGTGCTTTAGCATAGCTTCTAGGAGGATCTGTTCCATGATCTTCCCGGGCACAGAGGTGAGGCTGACAGGTCGGTAGTTCCCGGGGTCTTCCTTTCTACCCTTTTTGAAAATGGGGCCAAGACTTTTCAAAAATCATGGAGAGTGGCTTGACAACTACATCAGCCAATTCCCTCAGGACTCTGGGATGCATCTCATCAGGTCCCATGGACTTATGTGCACTCAGGTTCCTCAAGTGGTCACACCCAGTGATGTGTGAAATGATGCTAACACCCCATTTGAGAGATAACTAAATGACAACAAACTTTCTTGTGTGAGGTGTTCTACACAATGAGAGAGCATCCTAGACAGACTTACAATAAAAGCAGCCACATGAAGGTTAAAGGGAAAGCAATTGTCATTCTGTTTTTACATAACTAGGCAGAAAGAGGCAGTGGTTTGCTTAGAGCCTATGGTTCATAGACCAGTCTCATTCAGGTGCATCATTCAACAGACCACCCTCCCATAGCCCCCCTCGGTGTGCACAGACATCCCGCAGTAGGGTGTACCATCTGGCAAAGAGCTGCAGCCTTATCCAACTATTTCTCAACTGCTGTATTAGGACTACGGGATTACAAGGGTGTGTGCAAGACAGAGCCCCTTCTGGGTCATCCATATTTTGCCAGAGAGAAGCTGTGTCAGGAAGGCAACCAAGATCAGGGAAACATAAATATCACTTTAAGGCTGTCTGGATTCCCTCCAGGATCTGTGTTAAGTACTGCTGGCTGAACACGAGAATTTTATCCCTCCCATCCCTATTCTTCTCCTCAAGCAGTGATGCTCCTGTGCTGCTTTTAGGACACTGCACACAACTGTCTGCCTTGCCAGGAGTCAGGACGCCCTGACTCTGGCCGTAACGCAGGCTCCCATCGGACAGCATCATTTATGTGTGGCTAACATGGACACAGAAATGCTCTGCTCCCAGAGCCAAAGAGACACAACCAGCTCGTTAATTATTTCCATTCCTTCAGAAACTTCACAGAGAAATAAAGAACCATGGAAGCTCATGCCAGGGCTTGGACCTCACATAGCAGAAGACACTTGGTTTCTTGGGAGCCCATCCCCTCAGGACTCTCAAGTTCCTTTCATGAACATGACAATTAATGCCCTGCAGACAGGATGGACATTGATGGATTGTGTGTCCTCAGTGAGTGATTGTGAGGGCTTTCTTTCCCCCATCCTTTTATAATTTAAGATCTTCCCCCTTCGATTTTACATTTCCTCCCCTGCTAGGTATGTTTTTTCAGCTTCTCTCAGGGTAAGGGTTTGTCCCAAAGCAGCCTCTCCTCCCTTAGCTCCCTTTCCCCCCCTCACTCGCTGAGAATAAGACCTCTCTGTCTTGTCTAAGGCAGCAATCACTGAAGAGCCTCAAGAGTTCCCATTTCTCGTCCTCCCCCTGTTTTGATGCACTGATTATCCTCTCGTCGGATCAATAGCCCATCTGCTTTTAGGAGTTTTCTAGCATTCTGATGCTAAATAAAAACAGAGAGAATCAATCCTCAGTTAATTTCCCCCAACCAAACAATTTATATCTCTCTTCTGATCCACCACCATGTGAATTATAGAATACTGACACCCTGCGAGGCCTCCCCAGACAAAGTAAGCACTTTTATAATGCTGAATTACCCTCTTTATTAGTAACTCTCAAATGTGACAAACAAGGAGATTTATTTTATAATGTCGTATAGTCCTTGGTTGAACTTGTTAAAACTCCCAGCTATTGTAACGGAGTAAATTGCTAATTAACAGTGGGTTTTGCTTTGTTTTTAATGGACTTTGGGGATACATTTCAGACTTAGATTAAGATTAGTGCAAACCAGAGTTCTCCTTAATTATTTCAAATTGAGTGTTATGCTAATAGTAAACAATTAGTTCTTTCCTGACTGAAAATTAATGTACTATAAATAATTACAAAACCAAGCTGCTATGTGAGTCCCAAAAGGAGCTGCCACTCTTAGTGGTTAACCCACAAGAAAGTGGCATGGATCTTTTCCATGGTCTCACACTTTGTGAAAACTAAGCATGTGCTTTGGTGGTTTTCTAGGGCTTTTCTGCCCCATCTGAAAAAAAAAATATATATGTGTGTGTGTGTGTGTATATATGTATATATATAACCTGCAGGGGGGTTGGACTAGATGACTTCTAGGGGTCCCTTCCAACCCAAAACATTCTATGATTCTATGATTCTATGATTCTATGATTCTATGATTTTTGAAGGCAAAGGTGTATAGCTTTATGGTTTGCCAATTCTCAGGTCACATCTCAAAATAAAGCTTAATCAAAATATTATCATCATTCCAATTGAGGCTTCTGCTTTTTGATGCTTTGTACTGGCTTTTGCACATGGAAAACCGGGAACAGAGAGAGTTATCTCAGCTGATCCCAGTGAAAATTTAGTTGACAAGATACAAGACCATTATACATCATGTTATAGATTACTTAATTCTCTTGCTGAATTCCTAGAAGCTAATGTTTTTCTCTTTATGGCTGCAAAGCTTTGGTTACACATTTTGATTTATATTAGGTTTTTCTCAGGAGCTCTGAGACACCTTCCAGCGTCTTTCCATGCCCTTACAGATCCCTTCTGCAGTCAGTGGAAAGGGACAGGCACTTCTCGTCCATAAATCAGGAAAAGGTAGGATATCTAAACTCACAGATTAAAGGATCTCTCATCAGTGAAGGCAAAGTTAATGTTGGCAGGGGAAGCAGAGCAGCTCCTCTGCGCACCAGCATCACCTACATAACTCAGGAGGACAAAAATCAGCGGCCTGTTCTTGTAGCAGTCCTGTCCCCAACCCATTCCTCTGCCACAGCTGATGGTGCACATGTTGCCCCGCGGGGGGAAGGAGTGATGCACGCAGGCAGGAGCCCGGTCTCCCACACCTCGCCTTCTCTGCGGATGCAACCCTGAACGTGCCCAGCCTTTTTTTCAGCAATGGAAGGAGGCAAAGCTGCCAAGAGGGTGTCAGCACTGGGGGCCAGGTACTTCAGCATTTGATAGTGCTGCTGGGGGTTTTGCTCCATCCTGATGCACCCCCATTGCTTGTGCCTGAGGAGCCCCACCACCAGCACCCCATCACCGACCCAGCACACACCTCTTAAAGAGACACCAGTGTTGCTCTGAGACTGGAGGGGCCTCTCTCATTGTATCTCAAAACTGTAATTTTGCCATTTAGACTTTTCCACCCTGGGCAAGTATCTACTTCGCCTTTGCCTTAAGCCTGCTCAGCCTTGTGCTTTGTCTTATGCACCACACCAGAGTCATAGAAATCAATAAAATTTGCAACAGACTCTTGCCTCAGTTTCCTCATCATTTCGGAACACTTGCTTGAGACCTGTCAAAACCCTGTGACAATCCTCTCCTTCCTTCTGCTGTCACCTTATTCTGGCACGAGGGAAGAGATTCCTCAGAGCAGATGTAACATTTTTTTCCCTATCATCTCCCTTCTCCATTCAGCCTCCAAGCCCTCCTCAGAAAGGACAGCGTACCTCACCTCTTACCTATGTGTTAGCCAGCTAAAAAATCCCTGCTAGGGGTTCCTAGGTGTCCAGAGACCTCTGCTAAGGGGCTGCTGAGTGTTGGTGTCCAAGAAGCATCCAAGCCACAACAACCCAGTTCTTATAGCTCCTTGTCTGCGTTGTGGGAGAGAAGACATAAGAGCATTAACTTAGAGCTTGATGAGCGTGTGTGTTTTCTTAATGTTCCTCCCAGACTTGAGCCAGTCCTGAGGTGCTCCTCTAAGCCTGAGTTCTCAGGTGAGAGGGAGATAAATTCTGTCTGCTCAGTAAGTAAAATAAGATTTCAATTTGCTGTCAGAACTTTAATTAAAACACTTATAGATCAACTTTACCGTGGCAAATTGTCTGCACCACTATTACCATAGGAAGATGAATGTTAGCTGTGAAAACAGGCAAAGTACACTCCCCTAGACTAATGTGTAATTTCATAGCCATTGATTTTTGACTTTGAAAATTCTCCCACATGCTTCTGGGAATTGGAACTTGTTACAGGTGACCTGGCAGCAGCTTTAGCAATTTTTTAAACCCTTCGTGAATGTGGAAGAAGAGTCATTTTTCCCATTCACGTTTTTCCATAGCAGGCGTGACCTGCAAGCACCTGCCTCCCAAGTTCTGAAACACAGACTAATTGTTGGATGACTATATTTAACAGATAATACATAATCTACAGCTTTAATTTCTATGGGATATTGATAAACAACCACCATCTCCTGTTTTAAGACTAAGGATCTAATTCTGCAGTCAGTTGGAATATCAGCTTTCTTCCTGGGTAATAATGAAAAGTCAGATTGGGCACCAGGATAAATCTAATTACTGGAATGAATCTGCTTATGCCAGTGAGCTACATTAAAAGAGCACAAAATGTAAGTAAACTATTACTGACTTGAGAGCAGGTGTGTGACTTACTATAGAACAGGCTATCTGAAATGGTCACATCACTAAATGGGCAATTTTACTACCAAAATTAACCATCTAACCCAGATAAATGTTGTGATGCTTGTGGTAAATTCTGAATGTTTAAAATCCATCAGTGCAGCATCCAAGCACCTCTCTGTCTCTAGGTCATCATGTTCAGATCACTTCTTTGGAGCAGCTACGTTAACCGTGGCCATCACTGCTCTGCTCTTTGCTCAGCCCAGCATGGCAGGAGGTCAGCTCTCCCAACTCTCCCTTAAATGTGGAGGCACAAGTAGGAGTGAAGGCTGTGTGCAAGGGGTCTGAGCCACAGACAGACAGGCACCCACATTTCTACCAGTTTCTGGATGTTTAAGGGGGCTGTCCAATGCTACATAAGAAATCAGTGTCACAGCATGAGATTTAACTGAGACCCTGAGCTCTGGGTTTCTGTAAGGAAGTGTCATACATCTCCATCCCAGCAGCACCCCCGGGGGTCACTCAGGAAGGACCAAAGAAAGCAAGAATCACCGGAGAGACAGTGAAAAAGTAAACTTTTCTAAGCAGTAGAAAATGCACTTGGGGTTGCTCATTGCTTTAGATCTGCATTGCACATCTGCACCACAGTGACAGGACCACTTGAAAGTGCTGGCACCTCCTGGCAGTCTCCATGATGGTCCAGTAGTAGCATGTTAGGCAGAACAGAAATAGACTGTGGTAGTCTCAGCGTGTTCACATTGTTAGCGGTGGCAGAGGATGAAGGCCAGCAATTACAGCAGATAACACACCAACGAGGTTCAGGACAGAGGTCGGGGTGAGGATCAAGGCTGCTTTGGGGGCAGCTGGACCTTGGTACAAAGCCTGCAAAGGCAGCTGCCCAGTGCTCCAGCCACCCCATATCACAAGCCCACATACTGCAATGAGATAATTATGCCCTGACCACATCTACTTAAAACCCTGTGTTAGCACATCTGGGCCTTGTTGTAACTGCATTTATCTAAGATCTGAGTTAAATCCATTAAGAAAGAAAGACTATACCAGAATAGCTGTGATCAAGAATCAGGCCTGGATGGCTACAGGAAGGTGGGAAGGCAGCCTGGTGGGTATGCAGTTGTCCAGCAATATCCAGCATTATCCGGAACCCACATCCAATTAAAGCAACTATGCATACACACTAGACATGCAATTGCATCAATCTCATCCATTTACTTTATTTACATACTTAACATCACTGGCAATTTTTTCCTTCTGTCACGGAGTTGTCGAAGACATCCTATCCATCAGTGCAAATGTGAGGACTTAATTCCAGCTACCGCGTGCATGGCCTCGGGGCACTGATGAGCAGAAAAACAGTGCGTTTTGATTAACTGAGTTCCTGTCTACATTTTCAGCTGAGTCCCCTTCTTGAGCAAACATAGTCCAGCTGCTTCTTGTGTCGTTATGCATTTAGGTTTGCTGCTATTATACAATAAATGAGAAATCAGGGGTAAACAAAAAAGATGAGGGGTTTATTAAGCTCCTTTTCTGTGACTACTGCTTCTACTGGCATTTCCTTTGACTTTTGACCTGCCCTGATGCAAAGGCTCTGGTCTCCTTGCAGCTAAGCTACGGCTTTCTCTGAAGTACATGGTCTGTAATGTGATACCTACGGATATGGTACATAGGGTAATTAAAATGTTTGTTGACTTTGGTTCTGCCCCCACCAATGTGTAACTATGTCCATAGGAAACCAGTGTTTTCTTACTGATGAAGTGCCAAACATCAATGCATAAAGTCACCGAAGTTCTAAGTCTTTAATGTTTCATGCTTCTTCATTACTAATTGAATAAAGTTAAAGTCAGGGTGTTTGGTGAAGAACACATGAAGGTGTCATTTATGATGCAGGAAACAAACATTTATAAATTGGTTATACAGTGAGGACAGCACTTGGCTTGCTCTGTACTGATAAACGCCTGAGGCATCACAGAATTATGCAGTCTTGCAAGAGTGAGGCCAGATGAGATACACTTGGCCAAGTATCAATGTCTCCTAGAAAAGGCCATACAGTGTATGGCACCCTAAACTGTGCTCATGGTACTGACCAGTTCTCCACTGACTACCGGGGAGGCAGCCTAGCCTGATATCTGACTTTCTAGTTACAGTTCTGTGAGATTAATCCTCCCTTTATACTATGAGCAATTTTCAGTACCATGGTTTATTTTCATGGTTGAATAAGTGATTTCATACTTTGAATGTTTCACACATCTACTTGTCTTTCATGAAGCAGATGACATCAACACTTTCCACATCTCCTGGTTCCCTATCTTTTGGTCCAAATAGCGTCAGCCTCCCCCTTTTTCAACTCTGTATACAGTTTTATTGACGCTCTCAATCTCTTCTGCTCATTTCCTTGCTCTTCTTCTTTCTAGCTCGTTTTCTATGGCATCTGATGGCTGTCAGACTTTTTTCCTAGAGGGCTTTGGTAAATGAAAGATCATTGGGAAGTTGTCATGGACGTAGGCTGTCAGGAATAGGGCAAACTGGATGCTTCATGGACCTTCCTTACCTCTGATTCCCCAAGGCCTGGACTGAATCACCAACAAGATCCTTTCAGTCCGATGTATCTAATGTTTAATGGCACATTAGGATTTCTACCCTCTTTCAACAGGATCCTGTGGGACTCAAAAATAACTACAGGTATCAGACATAATAGAAGCAGTGAATTTCTATAACTCTGCCAGTGAGATCCAAGAAATTCAAATCCTTCCTTTGAGGCACAGAAGTGGAAGAAATGGTTGCAGTTTCTCTAATTGTACCTGGAAGGAAACATTACTGCAGGGAAGTTTGACAGATTAGAATCTTCCCCAGTATTGGATGTGGCAGCTCCAAAGGCACTGAAAACTGATGGTACACTTTGGAAGAAGCATGACAACTACTGGAAGCTGCGAAAACAAGACTGCTGAAAATGAGTAGTTTAGGAAATGGATTAGTTAACAGATTATTTGTAGTGTAACTGATAACAAGGTCAGAGCAAGGTTATTGTAGCAATGGGCTTGACTTTGCAAAAAAGAGTTGATATTTGCAGGTCAAGCCAAAACTCTGCATTTCAAATGAAAAGTTCAGTAAGACCAAAGGGAATCTGATTAAAAATGCATACTGAAGTGCAAAGAAGGGCTGCAAAGGTCAGCAAATGGCCCAGACAAAATTTACTTGAAGAAAATGTGGCATTAATCACAACAAAATGGAAAGGGGTCCATTGCCAGAAGAATGCGGCTGTGCAGAGCATACACACAGCTTGCAGCCATTGGATTCATTTTTTCTGCATATTCTGTCAGGCAGCACTCCAGTAAGTTCCTTGCAGTTGTTTCATAGAATGTTTTGGGTTGGAAGAAACCTTTAGAGGTCATCTAGTCCAACCCCCCTGCAGTGAGAAGGGACACCTTTACCTTTACCTCTGAGCTAACCATGTAAATTTACTCCTTAGGTGAGAACAAGAAAAAGTGTTCCTTTCTTCTGTTTTCCTTCTTTCTCCTACATTGCTCCTTTATCATCAGTGGAGAGAAACAGGCCCTTCTGGGCATAATTCATCTCACAGTGAGGTAGAAATCTAAAATACATCACAGGCATAATGTTCTGAAAATTGTTATTTTTCTCCATCAACTGTGAAGAAATCCATGGGTGACTGGCTCATATGCATGTGTTTCTACACTGTGGACAGCTAAACCAAAGCACGATTAATCCAGCTTTTGGGTGAAGCCAAGGGTATGTCTAGCCCATCAAATGCACCAGTTCTGGAAGGAAAAGTTGCATAAACATCATTGCACCTAAACATCGCAGAGCTTCTGAATTTGGGTGTGAGGGTAAGCATTGCAGTAATGTCACCGCACTGCTTTGGGGACCTGTTTATTCTTTGCATACAGACACAGAACTTAAATAGCTCTTAGATTCACTCTCTAACCTGTACAGAAAAATCACACTTCTGGACTGACAGTCTCCATCCACTAATTAATGCCTTCATTTTTGCACACTTTGAGAGTTTTTTCAAATTCATCTTTTCTCTGCCTTTCTGCATGACTCTCTTCCACATGATGAGGTGGTTTCTCATTTCTTTGATGCTGTCTTTTCACTGGAAGGTCAAATGTCTTTCTGTGGGTGCATCCCCATGGCCTTTCTTCATTCTGTCCAAAAAGTTATCACTTCTGCTAACCTCACTCCACCTTTAACGGTAAACAGGTATGCACACACTGATGGATAACACTACTGTAGAGCTATTCCCATAGCCTTGCTAATCTAGCTGTTGACCAAATTATTCTGGACTGTATTTTCACCCACCAGTGAAAATCCCTTGGGATCACGAAATTAACAAGTTTAATGATAAAGGGAGTAAAAAAAAAAATATTGCTTTTCCAGCTAAACATCCAATCTGTTTCTTTCTAAATTTTGCACTGAGAGTTTCAAAGTTTTAGCTTAATGCTAGACTGCAGCCAAGGGGTTTAAATGTGCGCCTGAGAAAAAGAGTGTATTGGGGTGAGGAAAGAATGATATGATACACACAGATACACAGATATAAAATACACTAACTGTTACCTGATCTTAGTCACAGAAAGTACTGCCACTAAGTTCAACACAGTTAATGAGGGTGTGGAGGGAGGGCTAAAACCATGTCTGATAAAAGGAGAATCTAGCTCATGTTTTTTCAATATCACTTAAAAGTGGCAGCAGCCCAGCCATGTTTGTTGGGGGAAACACTGATATGCTCAAGAGAAGCAGCGTGTGCTGATTTGGGCCAAGCCTCCCTGAAAAGAGAAACAATTGCAACCTCCACCCCCATTGAGTGCATGAGCCCATTCCAGTCATGGGCATATGGAAAACATATGTGGGCCAGGAGGTTTCCACTGAGAAATGTGTTCTGTGAGAAAGGCTGACAGAAAATGTAGCAAGAAAGCACCAGATCCAACCCAGCGAAGACTATGAAATGAAGCTTACAGACAAAGAGGGAGCAAGTGCTGGTGCAGAAAGAAGAGAAATTGTTAGAGGAGATACTGTATGAGGCAGGCACTATTCAAGCCATTGATTTTAGGCACGTATTTTAGGGAATCTGACTCCTCTGATGGAAACCTAACCAATGCCTGTACAAATGTGTCTAGGCTCCATCCAGCTGTGCCTGCAGGCTGGCAGCTGGGCAGAGTCTGTAAAGACAGGTACCTAAAGTGAAGTGGTGTGAGCATCCTCAGTATCTCTTATTGATCTCACCAAGGAACGATGACCTCGTGCAACCTTGGTATAAGAAGACTGCAACAAAGAGAAACCTGGTACATCCCTAGTTTTTCCTGTTAACTGGAACAAGCAGTAAGGCCCTGAATTTTGGGTCATTCCTACAGTCAAAGACAGTCTCCTGCACCATTAAAAGCAATGACACCCTGACAAAGGTGACATTCCTTTGCAAAAAGGATCTTTCTAAGAAAAGGAGGAGCAATGTAGTAAAGGGAGAGGAAAACAGGAGAAAGGAATACTTTTTCTTGTTCTCAGCTAAGTGGGAGGATATGGTTTAAATTTTGACCATTCTACTTCTAAATAATGCAGCTGAAACAAAGTCACCCCACCAGACTATGATTAGACATACACGTTTCTCCCTTTCACTTTTTCTGATCAGTCTTTGAGACCTGTGTAATTCAACCCACCTAGAACCGAATCCTGACTGTTGTGTAAGGAGCCCCAGAGATCAGTCACTCAATGTTATAGCAGGGGTATCTCCTCCAAAGTATACTGCCTACATGGAGGATGGACAAAAAAAAATAATTACCTATCCAAAAGACTGTGAATACTGTTGGATTCTTTAACCTTTTGATAAGGGACTATTGCATAATAACTCCCAAGCAGATTTGGGTTACTTAAACCTAGGTGTCTGATGCCGTTTGAGATGCCCTTGTGTATCTGAAATAGATACATGTGGTCACACTGCTAGTTGCAACACATATGTGACAGGAAACTTGTGCCCTTCTCCAGCAGTTGAAGGTCAGGTGCAACAAGGCAGGTCATCTGAAATGTCACCAGACCCTATATTTAGGTTAACGATTGACGTAGAATACAGGTAACTCGAAACCTGTCCTAAGCAAGATCCTTCTCTGTCAGCAATGTTGATTCCCCTCATCCTTCAGGGGAAGCTTAACTTTCACCTAGGACTTCTTTTGGAAACATGCCAATGGAGATTTCCTGAGATTTCCATTCTGCCCTTTCTTAGGCAGTTCCTACCCATTTTGACCCATGATTATTCTCTATAAGCCAGAGACTCATGAGTGGAAAGATACAGGTACCTCCCTTGGTTTGATTTGCAGGAAGCTAAAGCGTGCCTTGGAGAAGGCCATCTCCTTCTCTTTACCGCATGAGCTCCAGTGGTAAAATCTTTCAGTTTGGCTTCTGAATTAAGCAAATAAAACTGGGTGGATTAGTCCAAGTATTAGAGCTTATTAGTGTAAGTCGAGACTGCCATGTCCATGAGAAATTTTCTCCTTTTTTAGTCCAGAATTAAGGCCAGAGTATTTGTAAGGTACATGTATCTAGAAAAAAATATAGTCTGAGATTGAATTTCTGCTTTTCTTAATGGGGACTTCTCCAAGTACATCCACCTATAAGGAATCGATAGCTTCCAGCTGGTTAATGTGACTGAGTGAAGATCGCACAGGCTGTGTTGATGTGTATGATTAATTGTAGAGGGTCAGCTCAAGCATATCCTGCAAGTGGGTAAAGGTGGCACTAATGCAAATCGGTCAACTGGGAATAAGTATCATTAATTCCATATGACATGTCAGATAAACAGCCTATGGAGAGGTATGCATTTACAAAGCATCAAAAGACTAACTTGTGTAGAGTTTGTCCTGAGATAGCAATAAAAGTAATCAATTTGGCTTTAAGCATGTTCCCAGTGATATGATGAACCAATTGAGATGAATGGTTAAACCATGTACCTGCTAGCTTGCTTGAACTATCATAACACTATCAGTCAGCAGTAACTGTAAAGAGCAAGGTTTATACTGGCCATCAGTGAAATTTCTGTTCCATAGAAACCAGCAGGGTTTCAGAAAAATATTCATGCCAGATGGAATCAATAGTAAAAAGAACACCAAATCTGAATGCTGAATCATAGAATTGTTTAGGTTGGAAAAGACCTTTAAGATTGTCAAGTCCAACCATTAACCTAACCCTGCCATCCCACCACTAAACCATGTCCCTAAGCACCTCATCTACCTGTATTTCAAATACCTCCAGGAATGGGGACTCGTCCACTTCCCTGGGCAGCCCATTCCAATGCTCAACAACGCTTTTGGTGAAAAAATTTCTCCTAATGTCCAATCTAAACCTGCCCTTTGATGCCATTTCCCCTTGTCCTATCATTTGTTGCCTGGGAGAAGAGACCAACCCCCACCTCGCTACAGCCTCCTGTCAGGCAGTTGTAGAGGGAGATGAGGTCTCCCTCAGCCTCCTTTTCTCCAGACTGAACAACCCCAGTTCCCTCAGCCACTCCTCATAAGTCTTGTGCTCCAGACCCCTCAACCAGCTTTGTTGCTCTCCTCTGGACATGTTCCAGCATGTCCCCATCCATCCATTCCCAGAGCACATTGTATGTGGAGGTAGTGGGTAATTAAGTTTTCTAGAAAAGTTGATTTATCTGTGACTCCCTTGCCCATTCCTTCTTCAACAACTGAGTCTCTAGCCTAGGTGTAAGACAGGCTGCTTCCTTTGCAGCTGTCAGTGAGAGCAACTGAACATGTCACTGGATTCCCAGATCTGTAGGTACCCACCATATTTTCAAATTCCCTAAAGAAAACTGAACACTTTCATGCAAAACTTGGGCTTTGCCTAATGCAAACTTTAGTTCTGGAAAAATAGCTTCTCCTAGTAGGAAAATTCCCAGACATCTCTATGGGCAAAGACAAATTTTGGGAAAGACAGTCCTAGCCCCTCTCCCTCTGACTTTTGTCTTTTTCTTCTGCACCCATATAATCCGTGGGACACAGGCACTGAGTCATGGCTGGAACTGTTAAGTACATATCAATTAATAAAAAATTATAGTTTCCCATGAGTAATAAGAACTCTAGTGCAGTGTGCTCATAATAATGTAATTAGTGTAATTCTGGTGGGGGTCTCTTTGCTTGGAACAAGTAATAAATTGAGATCTAACACTGGCGCTTTTCACACTACATTTCTTTCATTAATATCTCTTGCTTTAAGTACAGACTTAGCCTGCTTTTTGGGGTTCTATCAAATATTTAAAATACAAATCCAGCCTTCTATAACTATCCACAGGATAACTAAGCCAAATTTGCAATTGAAAAATCACATACAGTTTGATCAAGACCTTCACACAACAAAAGCACAAATGCTGTGAACTGACGTGATTTTGCATACATTTTGCAAAGCAGCTGCTAACCCTACCTTTTGCATTTGCAACACCTCAACAGGAGCACTCTAGTACATCATCGTGGCCTCCAGGCCATCACATTCACATGTCCTTTGCTTTCTGTCATACCTCTGTATTTAGATCTCCATAGATCCAAATGTGTTTATTCTGTAGGTGGAGCATGCTGAGAAGGCAGTACTTGTTAGCACAAACAATTTTTATTTTTTTTTTTTTTATTAACTGACTGTTTTCCAGCTAGATTATATGAAGCATAAGAAGTCAGGCTGTGTAATAAAAGATCATTGGCTCAGCTTCTTGAAAATGGAGACATTTGCACTAACACAGCAAATGAGCAACGAACAGAGAAGCCACTGGCTGTTCGCAGCTCTGAAATCTCTGTTATCCCGAGAACATGTTCCCGTCTAGGAACATGTCTAGCACCTTTCTTTGGTACCAACATATCACCATGAAGGAAATAAGCAAATACTTCAGTGGGGAAGGCATCCACTTTTCATGTTGACTCTATATGGATTGGAAATCACTTGTTCTTTGTCTATCCTGAGAACAGATGATTGAGAAAAGACAAATGGTGTTTCATTTGCCTGAGGAAAATATTGCAGTGCTAGATAGGATAGTGAATGCAGATACTTGCCTGGATCTTCTCATCCCCCTCATCACACCAAAAATGAAAGAAGAACTAGTTCCTTTCTGAAACCTTGTATACCTGCCTAGGTTTATAATCAAGAGTATACATAAGAAATAGTGTTTACCCAATTCTGATTTGGAAAATACTACATTTACCTTCTTTCTCTATTTTCCAAAGGGCTGAGCTTAAATATTTTTTATTTATCTCCACTACAGTGGCAGAGAATTGATTTCTAAAAGCATTCAAGCAGAAAGTAAGGAGGAAGTCTTACTAGCCATGCCAAAGACTCTTCTGCTTCCTGCACAAAGAGGAAGTCTGAAATATACTGAATTCCAAGAAATAGATAAAATAAAAATGTCACCTCAGCCAACCAGAGGCACAAGAATGAGATTCCTCTTTCCTAATTCTGCCTGTGATATGAGTTTCCATCTAAGCAGAGTGTCCAGGCTCTCTTTATGGGCAGTTTAGGGAGTGCAACACTTCTAACCAATGTGGGTGACCACTTTAGGAAGTGCCCTAGATTCTCCGAACTCTGCTGACAGCTCTCCACTGATTGTAAAGGCAGCCCAGGTGACCAGCTCAGATATAGATGCCTGCACTGTAGACAACCACTTTAAGCAGATAAATCTCTCCCTGGAAGGGCACATGCTCCCCTGAGGCCCTGTGCTTCTGGGAAGGGGAGGGATGGTTAAGACCTGGGCCACCAAACTTTCTCCATTTTGTAGGACTTAAACTATCTGCATCTCCTGAGGGGTGAGATATTGACAGGCAACTGAGAGTTGGTCATTTGTGACTTTGTCACAGTGCTCTGTGAAAGTGCCGACCATGTCTTAGATCTGAATGTTTAGGGGAGATGGGAATTGGGCAGAGAGGGGAGGGGAGGTTTGGGAATGGGGGTACATAGCTGGAGGGGTTAAAGAAGGAGTCCCAGGGCTGAGTTCTGGTTGAAAAAAGGGAGAAGAAAGCATTTAACAGGAGACAGGAGCCGAAAAGAAGGAGCAGAATCAGAGACAGGATGTTAGGTAAACCCAGGGAATGGGTTTACCTACAAGAGAAGAGGAGAACTCTCTGCCTATGGAGTAATTGGCAGCCCCGACTCCTTGTTTGAGGCTCCTCTCACTGGCAAAATGAATAAATAAATAAATAAAAGTTCAGTTTTATTCTTGCTTTGATCACAGCCAAAGCACCTAAGCAGAACTACGTAGCACTCCTGGAGGAGTAACTCCTGGAGATCCACAGCACCCAGCTGCAGGGGACAGCCACCACTTCCCAAATGCATATGATAAATCAATGCCTGTTATTTCACATTTCATCTCAGGAGAAATCTCCCTATAAAACTCGCATATGTCACCGCTGGATCCTGTCTTCCCTTCCTCTTCCATTACCATTGCCAGTGTTTGCTCTTTTTCCTGTCTGGCTGATTCAAAAATACAATCTGAAGTTGTGCTGCAAATTAAAGACTGCAAAAGTCAGCAGCAACCGCTGTAGCTGCTTCCGTTCCAAAATTAAGGAGAGTTTGCCATCTAGAGGGCAAGCAAGACAGAAATTTTGATCTATGGTAGGGACCAGCTTTCAATTTGCTGTTCAGTATCACAAATCGGGCAGCATGACAACGACAGACTTACACCAAATAAGGAAGAGGGCTGGTGGTTTCTTTCTGAGTCTGGGAGGAATAGTCATTTTCTTATCTAAATTGTGCAAGCTGAAATAGCCAGACAGTTTAATTAAGCTCAGCAGATCAATAGCATTCACATTCAGCAGAAGAAAAACCTTGCCAGAGACTGTACTTTCTGGGCCAGTCTGCTCCACTGTGCCTGTAGGCAGAGCTGGGATGATGACCAGCAGTTGGTAAAATGTTTTTTCCAATGAAACTGGGTGTTGGTTGCAAACTTCTGCTGAACGCCAAGCCTTAATCCCATGAGAGTGGAAATCTTACACTTTTACACCCAGATTACACAGAAAATTAATCACTTCTCTCCAGTCCTATTCCTTCCCCAGTATATTTCTTCCATGATAGATGTCAAAAATTGCTCTCAGAGTCTCCTTTTTTCCCTGGGAAAACTATGGAGTATTTCCCCCTTTCCTTTGTTTCTTTTTTTCCTTTTCTGCTGTTTCTTGACTGCATTAAGATGCCCCATTCTTGAAAGCCCTGATCTATGCTTCCATCCATGCAGTTGCTCTGCATTTCGCTCCACTTGGAAATATTCCTGCTTCCTGAGGGAGGAAGGCCTAGGTGACCTCCAAAGTTCCCTTCCACCCACCATTTCTGGGATCCTGTGGAGCACAGACAGAGCCAGGGGCAGTCCCTTCTCCATACAATGCGCTATTAAACATTAAGGGCTCCACGCTGAATGGGGCTCGTGGGTCTGCGACTTGGGGGTGGTAGTTCAATTAGGCTGCAAGGCAGCTGAGAGATACCGAGCTGTTGAACAAATATCCCTTTGGTAAACTACCTGCAAGCGTTTAGAAATGACGGCAAAGGCAAACACAAGGTAGAGACCTCCAAGCATTTCACAATTTTGAATGCTTGTTGGAGTCCATGTCAGGCACTTGGATGCCAGTGTATTGGAAAGGTAGTTTTGCACACCAGGACAAAACCAGGTCAGCATACAGGTTTCAGCCTGAGGTTTTTAATCTGCTGATTTTAAAAAAAAATTCCCTACATCTCCTGGCACTCAGGTCTCAATATGCTTACAGGCTACTGCAGGCATTGCTGTCATGACCCGTGCAGTACTAATGAAACCATCTGCTGGGTCAACCTGTCACTTTACATGCCATTCCAGGCTCTGATCACATGAGATCACACAGGCAAAGCAGCTACAGCCCTCACAGCCATGCCCTCATGTGATTTTAGAAGGCAGCTAAGCTACAGGAGAAGTTCTTTTGCTGAATGAGATGCTAAGCTGCTGTTGTGAGCACTTGTGACCTTTGAACATCACAGACTGCTTTGTCTAATAAAAAAAGCTTGAGTTAGAGGTCCCATTTCTCATTGGAGAAATGTAAATTTTGCCTCCATTTGCCCTTCACTTTCCAATGACACAGTAAACTGACTTCTGAAGTGCATCCAAGTCCTACTCTAGCTTATAAAACATGTCCAGGGACAACTAAATGAGATAACAATATAGCTATTTAGATCTTTTCCACCCGCTCCTTTTGGGCAGTTAATCAAGGTACTGATTGTCAGCTAAGCCACTGTAATGGCTGGTGCCTGACGGTGCATGTGTCCCTAGCATAATGCAGCTGCAAAGTAAATTGTGACAGCTTAGATCCTAATGAAAATTAAATCCACTGTAGAGACAGTTTAAACTAACACACTTCTCGTTGGGTCAAGCTCAAGGCATGCACGTGGTCAGTTAGCAGGTTTCATATGATGGGCATCTTCAGTAACTCAGTTATTCCCTATCATGTGCTCAGACCTGGGAATTTAGCCATTTGGAATAGTGATGTAAGAGGGGATTAGACTGGCAGAAACTGGTCTACATAAAGGGCTCGCACGACATGAGTCATACCTATGCGTAACCTTAACTAGAGATGTGGCAAATTCAGTGGAAGTCTTTTAAATTAAGATTGAATTTGTCTCTCTAAAAATACACTCAAACAGAAACTGTGAGCCTGGTATAGAAAGTTTGGGGTGAGCTTCTTTCACTCATGTGACACAGAGGGTCAGCCTAGGTGGCCACAATGAACTCTTCCTGACATTGAAACCTATAAAACTATGAATCCCTGTGGTTCCATAAGGTATAATTCACCGCCTGTACCAACACTCCCTTCCCATCGCCCTGGCATCTGGCCCACTGAGACTACACTTCTGGAGAAAAGCTGTGTGCCCTGGGTCTAGGACAAATGAATGGGAAAACCTAACTGCTCAGCAGAACAAAGCTAAACCACATCAGCTTCCATTCCCTGATGCACTGGTATGTGGAGTATTAAAGGCATTTGAGCTACAAGCCCGGCTCAAATCAGCTCGTGCATCACCTCTGGACACCAAAGTAACATTCCTGTTACTTGGTACGGTGGTGATTTGCTTGGCAGTAACCTGTTGAAACTCCCTAAACCCAAACTCAGGTGATATTATGTCCATCCCATCCATCCCTGCTCTGAAGAACTCTCCATGTTCAGTCCAAAGTTTCTGGATTGGAACAGTTTATGTAAGAGGCAGTTATTATTTGTCACGGTAACATATGGCAGAAATAAGCATTTTCAAAAATTTACACTAGAAGATTGGATGAAAAAGTATTCCTATGTCTTGGATTTAAAGGAATTTTGTTCTTGCTATTAACATTAAACTGTATTAGGACTATGAAGTGAACTCGACTTCTGAGCCTCAGCTGGTATTTTGCAATTTTACCCTCCAGCCTACTTTTTTTTTTTAATTGAAACTTCTAGAATATACACTTTCTGTTCAGCTTTTGCAACTTCCTGCATGAATGAAATATCCCCTAACCCTGACCAAAAAACCCTTCCACATCTCTTTCAGAAATTCGCTTCAGCAAATGTAACATCCTCACCAGAAGGAAACACAAGCTATAAAACATGCTGCAGCCTTCCTTTCTGTCTGGCTTGCTTCAGATTTCATTCATAAAAAAAAAAAAAAAAAAAAAAAAAAAAAAGGGAGAGAGAGAGAGAGAATGAGAAAAAGTGACAGTTGATTCAGAAAGTTGTAAAATGTAAACACTCATCCACAGATGATGCATGGATGGTTAGCGTTGCATATCTTTGGGGACAACATATGCCTGTCTTTCACACTTGTCAAATCCTAACGGCCACTGTTATCAGCACACAAAGGCTTCCAAATTCCTACCTGTCACTGAAATTCTTAGAAAATGAGAAACCATAACAGACTGAGAAAAAAAAATAACTGTGATCCTTCCTATCCTGCCTCCGCCTGGGTCCCCAGCCCTTGCCTGCAAGCATAATCCTTACTCAGCAGAGCCATCTTATTGATACTCTCAAGACCTGCAGTTTCTTTAAGTGTTTGCAAAGTCAGATGGCCAAGCAAATTTCTCAGTCTTTTCAAAGGCTGCAGACACCTTGGTGACTTTTACTTTATTTATAGCTAACATTAAAAGACTCCTTATGGGACATAATTATTAATTCTTGTAACTATTATTGTTCTTTCCACTTTACAAACAGGGAAATGAGAGAAGGATAGCCTTTCACCCCTACTCAGGACCAGTGATGCCAAGCACCCAGAGTCAGGACAAGGTTGACAGCTTTCCACCCTCCTGGGGTAGCAAAAATGTCACTTTCTCCTGAATTTTAAGGCTTTATGTCTCAAGAGACAGAAGCATTAACCCTTCCCACCTTGCTAGGTATCATTAGTGAGGTTGAGGTACAGCAGGCCACCATAGCTTGTCCCTTTCTCTAGACCTCTCTTCCCTTCCCAGCTTCAACTCCATGCGCCCCCAGTGATCGAAGATCCAGCCTCCCCAAAAACCCTTCCCGACCCCTGCCTCAGTTTCACTCTCCAGCAGACGGTGGGATTTGCATTGCACCGGGTCTCTGGGAGCACGTGGGTATCCAGCCCGTGGGCGCTGGTGGTGACTCTCCAGATATTTTCTCCGGCTGCTCCCCAGCTATATCTGTCCCCAACATGGGTGGCCCAGCAGCTCCCAATAGAAAGGCATGCCTGGCACAAGGGACAGGAGCGGGACCAGCGGCCGCCCCCATTAGCTGGTGCAAAGGTTTCCTGCAGCCTGCTGGCCTCTGGAGCTGCCTTTGAATGGGCTTCATGTCAGCAGGCGGCAGGAATTCGAGGAATGTTAAACTGCAGGGCAGTCCACTTTGGAGGATTAAGGCACATGACTTACAGACAAGAGCGATAGCCACCGCCGTGAAGGCCAAACCCCACAAAGAGCAGTTTCTTCCCCCAGAAGCGAGTCTGTAAGCGCCCGCTGTCCTGGCCAGCACGAGGAAGCAGGACTTGTCTGCGTGGCACTTAGAGCTTCCTACTTTTCATTGAGAAAAATGAGAGTGTGGTCACTATCGGAGAGATTATCTCTCCCAGGGCAGAAGACTGGTTTAGGAGATGGGTAGGGACGGGGGAGGTATTTCTTCAATTAATTCAGTTTCCCACTGCATGTAAAGGTTACTTCCCTCCGTCACCTCGCTGGATCCTGTCACAAGATTCCCACTCTGAATGAAAAGCAGAAACTGCCTTTCTGAATGAAACCACTTCTTATTTTGCTGTGTTCGAGAGGCCAGGATCCCCACCCCGCTGCGTGCCCTGCTGCAGCTCAGCTCAGTGCTGAAATTCCTGCATCTCTGTCAGTGACCCGGGAGCCCTCTATGCATTTTGCTACTAAAAATATTTGTTATGCCCCATGGGCTTTGCACTGCGCTGGAAACCAGGCTCGCTCGGCAATGCCGCGCTGTGCATGCCCTCTGAACCGCATGGTGGAAGGATACGGCCTTCTCTCTCCTTCTTGATAAATCCTGCAGGCCCTCATTGTACCAGGTAGACCTGAGCTCAGGTATCTGAAGCAAACCTTGAGAGGTCTCCTTCTCGCCCCTAGGAGCTCAAGGGATGCCAGGAGCCAGCCTCAAGCTCGCCCCTCCTAAAACACCATCTGGCATTACCAGCAAGGGCTTCCCAGCAGGGAGGAAACCCTCTCTCACCTGACGCAGCCCCAAAAATCATGAAGGGTGATAGAGTTTGTAAGCACACAGGGCACATGATGGGCCAACAGTAGGTAATGGCATGGGTTTGAAAAGCTCTCACATGGTCCCGACAATACGATCAACCATGTTGACCTTCTCAACTGCAAAACATTTGGGAGGTGGATGGACAATGGGGTTTTTTTTGTCTTTTCCTCTTTTCCTTAGGTTTCACAGAGCATTTGCAACAAAACCCACACTGATCCACATGTCCCTAATGGTAATTCAAGAGCTACATCTGCACTGCCAGTGGAATGGGTAGAGGACAGACAGGAGGAGCTCTCCCTGGCTCTGCTGTGTCTGGCTCAGGGAGAAAGGCCACGAAGGTACCCATGAAATACTGAAGGCCTGGTCTTGCTCGTTGTCACACTGCCCCAAATCCACCAGCCACAAAGGAATCCTCTATTTATCCCCACACAAATAAAAGCAAATTCAGTCTCCAAATACTCCTTGCAGATTTTCAGTTACAAATGCTGTGGGATAAATAATTGATTATAATTAAAGCTATACACCAAAGAGAGCAAGTTTCACATTCCTCCTTTCTTCCCAAGCGCTCGGTGTTCGCAGCAGAACACCAGCTGGAGTAAAGGCACCGGAAGCTTGACATAGTTGGCCTTATCTTTTCTGTGCAGGACTGGATAACTTCATGTTTGTAAGCTAACACCCAGATCTTATTCTTCCTTGAGAATATATGACCATACAGTTTTCTAGATAAGCTACTGCATTTGCAGGTGATAATTCGTGCACAAAGTGTGACGATGCACATTCACGTCTGAAGTTCCACTCACAGATTATTAAAATATTGTTTATGAAGTGTAGGAATGGCTGAGCTGGATCAGATTAAAAGTCCGACGTCCCAGTTTGCTGTCCTGAACCTTAACACCTGCCACTTTAAGGAGGGGACTGAGGGGGTACATTAAGATTTAAGGAATAGAGTAGGTTATGCACAGAATGACCCTTTTCACATCAATTAGCTAATAACAGCATTCCTGAGACCATCGTATTTAATAGCTGTCACTATAGTCCTCCTCCATGGGTTATCTAAGCCTTTAAAAAAAAAACCCCACCTCCTTTATGCTTTTGGAATCTACAACACCCTGTGGCAGTGAGTTCCACTGCTCAGTTCTGCAACCTGTGAAAATAACGCTTTCTTTTCTTTGCTTGAAATTGAAGACTGTGACTTGACAGCCCTAGGCAGCAAAAGGAGAAGCAGCAAAGGGAACTCACGGGAGGAGATACTGGCACTGATTGAGCAAAACTGCCCAAGACATCATGGAGGTACAAAGCTGGGCAGGGGTTATAGCTGGGGGGCCTACAGAGCAGACATCCATTTGCAGCCCTTTAACTTAGGGAGTTAATGGCCCAGCGCTGCAGAGCTGAGGCAGGCAGGAGCTTTTGGCTGCACGGGTTGCTTAACCTGGAGCTTCATGCTCACTTTAAGCCACCATAAATGAGCACTGCAACCAGAATTAGTCCTGGTCTTCCTTGCTGCTCCCCACAACTCATTTCTGCTTTGGTGCCGTCATGCCTTGGGGCCAGTATCTGTACAATAAATCAGATCTGTTAAAATGACCTTTTGTCCCTGTTCCCTCGATAGTTTTAAACCAGGTCACTTCCAAGACCCAGTTGCCTGCAGAGCCAAGAAAAACCTACTCTTAGTGATGGCTACAGGAAGGGCAGGAAAAGGCAGAGCTGCTTCTTTTAGCGGCAAGGGTGGCTGCTGCTTGCTTACAGCCACCTTGGAAACACAGCATTTGACTCCCAGGCACTGTTTGGTGGGGTGCCCTTTGACTGCAGACCAGCTTAACTCACAGCGCTCGGGTCACCCCACTGCGGCACATGCGCCAGACCCGCCAGCAGCATGTGGGACGCCGTCCCGCCAGACACGC
>NW_009258613.1:2327149-2329188 GCF_000687185.1 Egretta garzetta
CCTGCTGGCTTTCTCTCCGACGAAGCTTTTTCTCAGATCTTCGCAAGCGCATTTTGAGCAGCTAATATACTTATTAGGAAATAACTGCTCTTCATTGGCACCGAACAAACCTCTTTGCCTGGCTGCGACTTGGGAATGTAACATGTCATTTACAAAGCTGTCCCAAGAGAGCACAGACAGATTACAAAAATATGCCTTGTATTCAGTCCATTTAAATGAGTAAGATGACAGCACGAGGATTATGCATTGAATTTACATGCTGAATGGTCACACTTAGAAACCTGACAAATTGCTTTGGAAAATGAAATAGTATTACCTTAGAGCAGGGACAGTGCCAAGTGCTCTCCATAGGAAAAACAGAAGAGTAGAAGGAAAACTGCAAATACCGAGATAACCTTATCTGCTTCAAATGAGTTGCGTAGTTTTAAGAAGGGTGGTTTACAGGTATACAGGGTGCGGTCCCTCTGCTGCAAGTGAGCCAGCTCCCAGCTTCGAGGTACTAAAAATAAACAGGTAAATTCATTCCCATTTAAATTTTCTCCACCGATCTGAGTTTGGTTTAATAAGCATGGGGATCTGGTTACACAATTGTTCCTGTCCGTTAAAAAACCAACCCTCATGTGATAGCTGACATTTTTAATTCAGCCCATGCACATTTAAAACAATACCCCGCGTATTGCTTCATGCGGCTGAAATACGCTCTCACACAGGCGGTGCACAACACATGCTGGGCCTGCCGTAATTCAATCTACACCCTCTTTTAGTATGAAACACGCCATGTGATGCTATCAGCCTGGAATAACACCAGTGACACTGTGTATCTAATCTCCACACATTTCTCGTCAGAAAACAAAACCTAACAACATGCCCATCCCCAATTAGGAAAACAAGCACAGAATGCACGGAGACCGGGTACCCCGAGCCACGATCCCAACATTTGTTTCCAAGAAAAATGGTTACAGGTTAAAAGCAAAGGTTAATTAGTGAGTCAGATGCTCAGCTTTGCTAAGATTTTGGTCCTGGGCCTTTGTCCTTTTCACAAAATTCCAACTCTGACCTCATTCACAGGAGTTTGCGCCCATGTAACTTCCCCGGCTTGGTTTGAATTACTCCAGTTGTGATGGAAATGAGAACAGGGTCAGGATGAGGGAAAAGACTGATGGTTCAAACAAAGGGCTGGTGAAATGACAGAAGAAAATAATGTCAAAGCTCTCCCCTGCTTTTTAAATGTAGGTTACCAGAAGGGCTAAAAGGCTTCTCCAGCTCCCTCAGCCAGCAATGGGAGATCACAGCGCCGCCACGGTTTAGCTCAGACGTATTTCTTCTGTTGCGTACAGAAAGCCAAACAAATGAAAATGAAGATATTTATTTACGAAGCACCCTCAGCAGCTGACGTGATTGACAGTGCTGTACAGAAAGGTGCCAACTCATGAATCAAATGAATTTCCTCGCTGCACAGCAGTTCAGAGCAGGTCTGGAGAAGAGCGCGAAGGGAGGTTGGGGCTTGCTGGGGCAACAGCTCCCTCTAATGATGGCTGGAAGTCAGTCTCAAGGAAGGAGAGATCCTCACTTCAATTTAGGGAATGTGTCAGGAAGATCCAAAGGACTCAGCTCTCCTCTCCGTAATCTGGCACCCAGATGGAGCTGGCATCTCCATTTACTGATCACTCTTTACTGACAAGCAGCAATAAACAGTATTTTAACAGGAGGAACAGATTAGGGGTTGAACTGCTGTAGTCACACACACGCATTTTTTTTACTGTGGCCCTAGCAGCTCGGGCTGGCTTTCTTTCAGCTGTTGATGGAAGCAACCGCTTTACCTACACAGAGAAAACTAACCATGTACCAGCAGCAAAGCTGCCTGAGCAACGGAAGAAAAGCCCAGTGCTGCTGTGGTTGCACTGGGGGGATGGCCACTGCAGAGGTCGGAGAGGGGCGCTTCTGACCAGGCTGTGATGGTTTTTGACCCAGTTGCCTAACAATATTCCAGCTTTTTTTCTCCCATTGAACGCCACCTGCTTGGGGTAACACTTTAAGGT
>NW_009258613.1:2329202-2333905 GCF_000687185.1 Egretta garzetta
TTCTGCTGGTGTCAGGGAGAGTAGGGCTGACGATAGTTCTTGATTCACATAGCCAGGGAGAAAGCCCTACATAACTTACCATGTGCACAAAAAGTTCATTGATTTCTAGTCTTCACTTTCCTAATGCCTTTGGGTAAGTTACAGGCTCCTTTTCTAGAGGACTTTTGAACTCCTGCCCTCTGGAGCTATCAAGGTTCCGAACTACACAGCACTAGTTACCTTTATCTATGTTAGTAAGTGTTGTATGGTTACCAGCAATCACTAAGATGATCTGGGATCAGCCCACACACATGTAGGAGCTGAGTTAAGATCACTAAGTTAAGAAACTTTTCTCCTTAAGTTTTACCCTCAGTCAGCCAGGGGAGGCAGTCACTTAGGAGCAGCCCACAGCAACTGCACTCCTTAGTCTGGTGCTGAAAGTAACCTGGGCTTAATTTGGACTACGCAGTGTGGCCTGCGCCGCTGTAGGGTATATAGGGCCCTTTACACCAGTCCAAAGTGGAAGGCAATCGCTGCAGCTCTGATCTGGCAGAACATCACGCCCCGTGTACGGTGCAGTGGACACCATCTATGATCTGGCAGAACATCACATGTTCTGACGGCTCACGCCCCGTGTACGGTGCAGTGGACACCATCTCCTAGCTATGGCTTGTTCTGCAAACTGCCCAAACCAACAAGCTCTCCCACCTGCTCTGTTTCCTGAGCACCTGCTGCCTCATTCAAAGACTTATGAAATCAAAAGAAGTTAAAAATAGTCTTGTGAAGACCCCATGGCCTCTACCTTGGACCAAATCTAACTAATCAGAGTTTTGACTGCATAGAAATGGTGAGAGTGGGCATTTAATTAGAATTACTAAATTGCCTAGAGAGAAGTTAATGGGAGGGAAACGCTTGCTTCTAAGAAGTGTAGAAACTTCTGATTACTACTTAAATGCCCCTTTTTAGTTCATTTATGGTGTGAGAAAATTTTTTTCTATCTTTGCAAAAATACATTTAACAATAAAACACGGAGATAATCTTTCTAAAACACATATAAGTCTGAAACTGAGGATCTGTAGAAAGTCAAAAAGCCTGCTTTTCTAAAGGACTTAATGCCAGGAAACTGCAGTGCAAAATGTTCAGTCTTTAAGGTGTCTAAACAGGATGTCCAAATATTCCAGCCAGTTACTGAAATCAGCATTTAAGTGCTATAGCAGCTAAACATCAGCTTGATTCACCTGGTTTCTGACTTTCTGTCTCCTCCTGGGGCTTGCCTCTGGAAACTGGGATGTGGGCATCAACCTTATGTATGGTAGTGCCTAGTCCTACAGACCACAAAGGAGGGAAAGGGTTTTTAATAAATTGTGTAACAAAACCTTGAAAATGCAAGGTCAGGCTACATGATAGCAGTCCTCTCTGCTTTTAAAATCAATGCATCCTGGCAAATGTGATCAAATCACAGCTAATTGATTGCATGTTTACCTTGCACACTGTTCAGGAAATAGGACGCATCTGCGGTGAGCATCACTGCACAGAAGACTCCTGCAGGGAAGGCAGCAGAGTCAACATCTTCTGGCTGTCCCTAACAAATGGCACAACTCTCAGCAGGCACTTCTGCGGAGGCAAGAGGAAAGTGAGAACAAACAACACGTGGAGAATGTAAATACCAGGCAGCCAAAGTGTAAAAGGGAACTGGTTTCCACAAGCCATGTTTTGACTGGAGTCCTGGGAGAGAAAGCAGAATGTACCTTGAAGCAATCATGTTATCACAAAGAACAACCAAAAAAACCAACCCACAACTATTGCAGTTATTTTGAATCATTTGTTTCAGCAATTCAGCTCCCCACTTTACAGGAGAAGGTTTGTGTGGAGGTGACAGCCCTGCAAGGCTTACCTATCATTAGCCTGCATGGCCTTACCTACCATTACTGCTAACATTTGCTGTATCCCATCATACACACTTAGCACTGAGCAGCTTTGCCATCCTAAAAAAGACATGTGGAGCTTTGGTGGACACTGCATTCATCAATATTACCCTTGCCTGGTTGAGAGCACTGAGCTCTGCACAGTGTGAGCGAGCCTCCCTCCTTCCCTCTGAACTGGAGGGAACACCAAGTGAGTCTCACAAGGCACTTCTCTGATCACTGACCCAAAATAGCAAGGTCCTGAACACTGCCTAGCATTAATATTAACTTTTCAGTTCAGAAGGAGGAGAAAGTATGTAATGATCTGCATATTTTAGAAAGAACTGTTTGGATTTTCTGCCTTGTGTTGGGTGTCTGTCTGTGGGAACACCACCTTCCCAAACTGTCCTGTGGACCAGCCCTGCATTTAGTCCACCCAAGAGACTGTTGGGGACCCAGCCAAAAATAGTTCATGCACATCAGCAGCTTCATAGGGTTTTTCCCTATGTGAAGGCCCATAGACTGTGGCACCTGTGGTGTAACCAAAGCAATGAGCCAACACTTATAAGGGGAAGCAACATCACCAGGGGCACAGCATCAGAGCATCCCAGCCAAGGGGAGGAAAGCAGGTCAGCACAGCGCTGGGGATGGCAGATACTCCCAAATGAGTGAGCCAGGGGCATGGAAATGCAAGGTATCAGGTTAGACATGTCCAAAATAAAGGGTATTAGGACAAGGAGCAGGGCAGATTGACCACTTTTTTGGGGCACAATACCCAGAGGGGTCAGCACTGTTGACTTCTTGCCTTCACTGAAGTGAGAGTGCTGTCCTCAGCGGGCTGTGGAGTTGGGTCCTCTGAAGTAACGAAAGTCCTCATGTTTATGAATGCTTTTAACAGCCCAGCCCAGCAATGCCAAATCACTTGTCCAGCTTTACTGCAGACAAAATAAAATAGCTCTAGTAAGATAAGCATATCCTGGAAGGCTGGGATTTTCCAGCAGAGAGGGCCAAGTCTCTGTTGGTGGCAATTGGCACTGTTGCGTTCAACTCCACGGACAGGTGCCAAATGACCATAGCAGAGATTTTGGCAGTGGAATAGCAGTCATAATAAATGACTCTGTGAAGCCTTGCATGCACTTCACCTCAAGTATTACAGCCTGCCCTGCCCCTCCAAAGCACTCCAGAAGTGTGGGATTCTGCTTATCAGCACCATGAGCCAGCAAAAGCCCATCAGGAAAGTTCACCACCACCCTCTGTGGTGTGAAAGCAGCAGCCACCTTGCAAGGAGAAACCCCAGCTACCTTTCCAGAAGGCTCCCATCTCTCCAGCTTCTGAGCCACCAGCCCCGGGGGAAGGAGCCACAGTATCTGGAGGAGGCTCCAGGGAGTGGGGGTGAAGGTTGGCACAATAACTGCAGCCAAAACTGAGCACAATAAAACTATGAGTGGCTTTTGTTCTTCTGGTTGTAAACTACAAAGGCTCCCAGGCAGTCATCCTCATCTTCTTCCACCCACCTGGGAAACTGTTTTTTGCAGAGAGACAGTAATCATGGTGATTCACCGCCAGGCCCAGGCTTACCAAGGGGTCTTAGAGAAGCTGCAGCACTTACGGTGGTATATGGCGTGTGCTTGGGCTGACGTGGTTGGGTGGCCTCCTGCTGATCTGGTGTCATTCAGATGTTTCCCATGCCCACATGTTGACTAAGTCAAATTGCTTCTTACGTTAAAATCCTCTGGAGATGAACTTTGTAAGTCTTCAGATTCCCACAGATGTTTGGCTTGGGAGTCCTGGACTGGCCTGTCTCAAAGCTAAAAATGATGTGCACGTCCAAACTGAATTTTGCCCCAGCCTGGTTGAAGTGGTCAGCTGCTGCTAAACTTGCCTGTCAGACTGAGAAGCGAGGAAGGGAGCAGGAGTCAGGCTTGTCAGTACTTGACCATTTGTTGCTCACCCTGCTAGGTCAAACCTAAACTGGATCACTCTGAAGAGTATAAAAATAATGTGGAGGTGTGACCCTGTGTGGGTGAAGCTTGGTAGCCCTTCATCTGTTTGTCCCTGGCTTTACACCTAAATAACTCATATTCAACATCCCAATTGCACTCAATAGCTGGGTATTTCTGAGAAGCCCCAGGTGCCTGGTGGCATCTTCAGCTGCCTACCTGCTCTCAGCCAGCACCCGGTGGAGGTTGAGCCTCCACACAATAACTCCCAGTGGGATTTTATTGTATTTTCTTTAATTAATCTCTCCAGGAAGCCAAAGGGCGTTCCTGCCCTGGGGACCAGATCATTAGTTGGCAACCCAGACTTTACAAAAAGAAGCAACAAGACAGTGGCACTGAAAACAAGACAAAACCAAAAAACTGTGAACGCTTTTATTGCCATTGGAGCCATCAGCACCCACCGAGTGTATGCAGAGCTGTCAGCAATGCCTCTCCTCATTTGGGACCCAGTCAAAACAAAGCTCCAAGTCAAATTTCTTGCTGACCATTACATCAAGTTTTAGTTTCATTCTCAGTCATGGCCTGCCACTGATTACATTATGAAATTCATTAGGGAGGAGAAAATTGCAGTTATTTCCTTGATGGACCAGAGTGGTGCTATTGCAGAATAGCCAGGAGCAACCGGGGAAAATGTGCCCATTAGAGGCTGGGGTAATCCCACCAGGAGCACAGCCAAGCAGCCACAGGACAAAGCAGCAATGCGAGAGATGCACTGACAGATCACAGGGTAACTTTTAAAAGGAGGATGTTTTGCAAGGCCTGATCTTTCAGGTCATATTGAGAAACAAATGTACACAAAAGCCTTAAGGAAATGGAAAGA
>NW_009258613.1:2333987-2402318 GCF_000687185.1 Egretta garzetta
CTAACTATATTACAAAGGTTTTCCTGCTGTAGCTATGTGTTATAATAGAAGCACCTGATGGCATCTTCTATTGTTATTAGTGGTTTAATTAGGAAACATGCCATCTCGTATCACCCAGTTCCCACCATACTGCCATTAAATGATTCACTTCTGCATGTTCTTACAGCAAAGGTAATGTCAGAGCAATGATATAAATGCACAGAGGCTGCTCGGTTTTATTCAGAAAGTCTTAGATGGAAGAAGGCAACAAGATCTTCACCACAGACTATCTCACAAGTTACCAGAGACCCAAATGAAAAATAAATAAAAAAAATCTCAAGGGAAGCCTTGTTTCATTCCCACAGAGTGGTTGTGATTGAGCGCAGGTAGTTTTCACAAGGCAATGGTTTTCTTTGTGGGACTAATTTGAATGATTTCCCACAGAACAGAGCCACCGTGCCGGAAAGTTCGAAGCCGTAGGCTGAGGACCCCGAACTGGCAGCACAAAGGGGCGCAAAGCCTGCGCCAGTCCTGACTGCCTTGGATAAGAGCACAGTGTAATTCTCACAAACCACAACTGACAAGGTGCACTGGGAGATTGGAGGGAACTTGTTTCTTCTGTTAGTAACCACAGGAGTTTCTTGTGGTTGGTAGTTCTGAGAACGGGAAGCTGGACAAGCCGTAGGTGCGGGAGATTCTCGCTGCCTCTGGGGTTACCCACCCAGCCAGAGCTCAACTGATTAGGAGGGTATCGGAGTTACATAATGACATTTCTGGGCTGTTTTACTGTAAAGATGTGGGGGGCCTCTTCGAAGCGAGGGGTGGGGGTTGCGGATAGCAAAACCACAAGAAATTGAATTTAAATGGGAGAACAATTTAACAAATTTGTGTGATATATAATGTACAACAAACGTATAATTGTATAAGTAAAACATAGTAAATCAGTATTTAAAACCTATTGAATCTATTAGTGTATTTAGGCTGGGAGTTCTGCTTTTAAAACGCCTATAAAAATCGCTTGGGAACCATAGGGACCCATCTGTTCTAACATCACACATCTGAAATACTGACATCTATTTCTGAGCTAATCTCTGAGCTCTCCAGAAAAAGAAATTAAAAGCCCATTAAAAGAAATAGGCACTTTTAAGATCTTTTAGGATGACAAGTTTTAGATGTTTTCTTCAGGATGCATCAAGCTGTTCTCTGGTCTCCAGTGGCTACCAAGAGTGTGCGGTTACCAGCCCAGATGTAGATATCTGTGTTCTAGATGCCTGTATTTACCCACAGGAACCCCATCCCAAATGTCCTAACGTATGTTTAATAACACAACAGAATAATGATAACTTTCAACAATATTCTAATGGGAACAAATTCAGCTTCCTACAGAAAGTCCTTTCCAGGTTTTTGTCATTATAGCAGGCATCAGCCACCTCCAAATTGTTTGTCAAATGGATGCCTTATGCAGGAAGCATCCATCAAAGGCCACCAAATTCAGGTTTTATGAGGCCAATATGTTGGAAGGCATTGCCACCCCTCACAATGGAGTTACTACACATCGTGTTCACGGCAAGGCTGTGATGTAGCTCAGGTGGTTTTGCAGACACAGTGGTTTTCTGTGTGGAAGAACTACAAGCAAGTTACCACAAAAATGACCATGAGGGATCAGACTACCTGAAAACAGGTCAGAGGAGAGTCAGCCTTCACACCCGTTCCTGCCTCCTGAGACCAAGTGTGGCAAAATCTTTTTTTTTAATAGGAAATTATTTTGAAATGCCCTCAAATGAGTACCAGCTCCATAAGGCAGGGCTCTAATTCTCCAGTGTGTTTTTTTTCCTGTTAGGTTCTTCATCCATAAGGAAATTCAAGTCTCCTATATACTTCCTAGAGCATTAAAATTGCATATGGATTTCAGATGGCAACATTCATTAGATACTATCTACTCACATCAATATGGGATAAATCTTCCTCCACCATATAATCGGATGTGGGAAAAATAACAGAAAAGCTGCAATTGTTTGGATTTTTGTGTGATAATACTTTGAGAGACAAAACATTTCTCCTCCCAGCTCTAAAGCTATTGAAGAGATTTTCCTGACACACTCTAAAATGATTTATAGTAGGTCAGAGGGCAATCACAAGAGAAAAAGATCAATCACACAGGAAGAGATAAGTTTTTCCCTTGATCTTTCTTTTTTCTTTCTTTTTTTTTTCCCTTTTTTTTTGAGATATTTTTTTCCTTTTTTTTTTTTTTTTTTTTTTTTTTTTTTTCCTTTTTTTTTTTTTTTTTTTTTTTTTTAGAGTGAACAGCTTCACTTGTAGGATTTTAAAAATTATTTCAAGACTCTAATTTCTTCAATATTCATATAACTGGGAGTTTGCTCTTACGGTCAAGTGATTTTATATCAGAAGAGGTAAGTTCTTGGTTCTGACCTTACAAATGCAAAAACTCAACCATTGCACTGTAGCAAATAGTCAGCTGAGATGTAGTTATGAATAAGATATTTTTAGTGACTGGAAAAAGTTCTCTGTGGGTGAAGAGAAAAATATAAACTAGACTGCAGTACTCTGAAACACAACCCAATGGTATTCTCATAGAGCTGCATATTATGGTCCCATAGATGCCACAGCGATTCATCATGGTTAATGTTATCACAGCCAGTCCCAAGGGTTGCAGTAATGATTGGCCACTTTTCACGAGGAGCAGCGAAATGGTTTTTTTGCTCTGCATGCTAGACACAGAAATCATTTAAGTGCAATAGACTGAGCAAAGCCTATTACATTCACCTACAAATTCACTGCATTCACCATGCAAATATTTTCTTTCTCTCTACTATTAACAATGAATATTGTCCTTTCATTTCTCAAGGAATTAGTCATGCAGATCCTATTGCCTGTCAGGAGAATAGCATGGCTGATTCTTCAATAACCATACTCAAAATATATCCTTACCTGGTAATTCATACTCATCATACTAGCATACAGCAAGTATGAAGAAATAGGGAATACAATGGTTTTGCATTCAGTGCAATAACCACAACATTTAGGATTGCTTTTATTAGTCAGACGTTATCGGCATAAATGTAGCATCTACATGTCCCAGGATGAGCAGAACTGTAGATGAACTCTGCAAGAGACAGAACCTCCTCCAAACCGTTTTCAAGTCAAGTCCACAGAAGATCTGTGGCATGACAGATGTTACAGGAGCTGGGACGATTCAGTTATGGCAATGACCTACCCAGACAGGGACAAACAGAATCAGCCACATCAGGTTATACGGCTGGCTCGAGCAGTCAGCCAGGTCTGATCTAGTGGTGTTGCTTCTGGCTGTGCTCCTGATTCCCACTCTCTCTCCACCTGTTAGACAGCTTGAGCTGTTCTCTTCCTGGCAAAGCCCAGGTCTCAGGAGGGGGTGCAAAGCAAGGTCTGGATACTCTGACTCACAGGCACTTATTTAGAGATGGGTGCATGGTCAGCTTTATCGCGTATGCAAATCAAGAGGAATGAGCTTCAGCACAAACTTGGACCCAACCTCAAACTCACCTCCTAGACCCATAGAGAAGCCTCTTCACTTGGCCCATACAACACTCAGGCTAAGCAAGCCAGAAATAAATTCATCGTTTTCATTCAGATGAGCTGATAGCAGATGCATAAGCCTGGATTACTAGGAATATTTTATTCATCAAAATCCCATTTTTAGGTACAGTGCCATGAAAGTCTCCACTATTTTTGCCCTAGGTAATTTCTGGCACATAGTTGTCAGCTTGAGCAACATATGACATGGAATGAAATCACACCCTCACCAAAAGTAAGAACGAATCATAGAGAATTGTCAAGCAAGCCAGAATTTTATCCAGAGGTTTCACAGACAGTCACCTGGGAGGGGTATCCAGGTCCACTCTGGCAGATTGGGCAGCCTCCCAAGAACCCAGGGTCCCAAAGTAGCACTTGGAATGCAAAGTGCTAGGAGTTGTGGTGTTACATGTAGTTGCTTATAATGTAGGCATATACACCTGAGCACATCTCTACAAAGTCAGCGAAGAGCTGATCGATAGCATGTATGCTCTTCAGGGTGCAATAAACCTCAGCCTAGGCATACCCCTGACTCTGGTGAGTCAAATCTCATCCTGAACTCCATTGGCTGCACCGACACATCTCCACAGATTGCCACAGAGATCTACTGCCAGCCAGCTCAGATTCAGACACCTACACTGAGAACACCTGAGTTAGAACACATGAAACCCATCCTTAAAAACTTCTCTCATCTGAGCCTTGATGAACAATGACAATATAGAGAATGGCAGAGAGAGAAAGACCACATGAATGCTGCTTTCCAAAAATTTGCTTCCCTCCTCTCCCCCCCCGCAAAAAATCACGAATTTTATGTTACTAAAGGCTAGGAAAGATTGATCCAGAAATCATTACTGCTCTTCATATTTCTGTAAGAAGATGGAAAAGGCATCTCATTAATTTCCATTGTATAGCATATCCACAACTGAGCTACATCCACTGCTCTCAGTGTCTTATTTTCTTCATGATAAATCCTAACAGCCTTCCAAGAATGTTTCTTATTACTAGATTTGGGTTTTGTCTGCTGGGAAATAGCTGATTAAATAATTTATCCTCTCAGATTTTCAGTAATGAAATAAATTATTAAACATAAACTAGTAAACGACTTACCTTTTCCACCTTCTTCAGTTCTCTTCTGAAAGCAGGCGTTCTCCTAAACCCAACCTGAGTTAATTACATGATTTACCAACTTCCCAGTCTCATTGGTATTGATCTTGCACTTGTTCCTTTGCACCCTATTTCCCCCAGTCTATCTATATATCAGTAACTTGGGTTTGTGACCAATTAGTCAAACTTTTTGGTACAACGGAGCTATTTTGTTCTGTTCCTGTTATTTTCGAGGCATGTAAAAGAAAGCACCTGAGTCATTTGGTCACCCTGGGTATGTGGGTCGCCCTATCACATGAGCTACCTTGACCACCACAGGCAGAGAGAACCCCCCTGTCATCTGGATCAAACTCCTCATCTCCTGGTGGAGCGTGAAACCCGAGCGCTGAGTCCAAATATCCTCAAACTCAGTGGAAGTTAAACTGAATATGTTGCAGACAAACAAGAACATTAGATTCAATATATGCTTAAATTTATCTCCACATTTGTGAACATGTAATACTTCATCAAAGAAGGTATCTGTGGGTTGGGTTTTTTCTTTCCTATGATCCAGATATGAAATTCATCATGTCTTAATTGCAGGTGTAGCAAAGTTATACCAAGGTCTGTCCACATCCATCAGTGATCATAATCTCCCAAACATGTTGCTGCTCTTTCATTGCCTGGTGTTTGGAATACAGAAAGTGTCCTTTGACAACACATCTATGGTGATCCATCCATTCTTCTTTTCAGATGTTTTGTGAGGTGAAAAACTAGACAGAATTTGTGAACACAAAATTACACTAATGTGTTTCCCCAGTATTATAAGATCCACATCAGGTAGCCAGCGTGGAAACACCATGGGCTAGTCAATGGCAAGGGAGGAGAGCAGAGAGGCAAGTCAGTCACAGTCCAAGAGGAGCCCCTGCTGATCACTGGAGGGATTGCAGCGAGCACTGAGGCAAAATTCGTCTATTTTTCACCAAGCCAGGCAGAGCAACTGTGTTAGTGTGAATTGTAAAGAAACAGAAAAAAGAAGAAAACTCAAAAGCAGTTGGAGAATGAACAACTAAAATGGATTCAGTCAAATACGTTTTCATTTTCAGGTGGTTTTACAATGGGTATTTTTACAATTGGGAATATCTGCAAATTCTTTTGACCAAGTAGATTCTTTTATAAAACATAGTCAAGAAAACACATATGCTCTTTTGGTTTACCTTTATTCACTTCCATTAATCACCAAAAATAAATATCACTCATCAGACAGACACAATAGATGATTGAAAAATTGGCACGAACTTTTGATAATTTCATAGTCAATTGGTAAAACTAAAGAAAACACCACTTGTATATAATGATTTTATTTCCTTGTTTTATATCTTGGTGGTTGAGTATTCTACATTTCCCTTTTCCCCCTCCCCCTCCAAAAGGAAGTCCAACTGTGTTTGCATTTCTAGTGTCCAAGATCAAAAGTTGCCTAAGATCAAAAATGAAATCTGTGTCACAGGAGAGAATAAAGCCTGGTTTCCATATCACCAGGCTCAGCTCCCCAACAGGGCCACAGGCAGTGTGTGATACTTGTACCTGAGGAACATACCTGTTCTGTCCACGAGTCCTGCAGTGCCTGAACGGTCTTCAAAGCAGATGGATGGACTGCAACCAACAGTGTTCTTCCGTCTCCTCCACTTCTCACATGGGCTTCACCCATACATAAGTTTACAATCCAGATGCAAAGGACCTCATCTTCTTGCATACACACTTGCTTGCTTATAACCAGTTCCATCTAAACGTGATTGTTCAAACAACTCACATATACATAACAATGTATATCATACCACTATCTGGTGGTTAAAAGACTACATGATGCCTTCAAGAAGAGCAGTGTAGAGTTTAGGAAAAGACAGCAGAAGGCTGTACAGTCAGTGGACACTGACACCCACATTTATCTCATACACATGCAATATCACCATCTCTTCCATTCAATGCAATTCATCTTAAATTAGAAAAGAATGGAGATGGACAGAAAAAGGCTTCAAAACCCACACATAGTATATAACAGATTGAAATTCAATCAGGTGTTTGATTTGGGGCCCAAGAAGTGTTAAGACTTACTAATAATCTGGGCAGCATGGCCACTAGCATCTACAATGCATTATGCACCCTGTCTAGAGCCTGGACACCAAAAACAGAGAAGATAATGCGACCTCCCTAATGCTTTTGCTAATGTAAATCTACAGCATTCAATTTCTCCTGACACACACAGCCATGGCACCTACGTTCTAGGCTGTGGGCCTTGCGCTCACAGCACCGTCATCAAAATGGAGGATCTTTGCGGCTCACACCGCTCTTGCTGTGCATGCCCCTACTGAGATAAAGTAAAAGGTGAAGTTGCAGATGGGAAACAGAGCACCCTTCTCCTCTTGAGAGAAGAGGGGTGTCTATGGGAGGAGAATACAGGTTGCAACTTAGCCAGGATGAAGAGATTTGAAGTGTCAGTGGTTTTTGTGAAATGCCAGGAGATTTTTTACAAACACAAATGATCAGGGCAATTCTTTACCTCTGGTATGTTAGCTGGGAACTCCATTAGATTTATGCTTTCAGTGCCAGTCAGTACAGAAAGAAAGCTCCTGCTAAATCACCCACCCCCTTCCAGAAGCTCCTACGCTATTCTCTAGATACCAGAGTCTTACCTCACTTGGCTTAGATTTATAACTCATGGTGTTACTGTGAGCGCAAAAACATAAAGCTGGTAGAGTTTAGTAGCACACAGCATTTTTTCCAATATCTGTGTGGTTTAAAGTCCTACCATCTCATTGACTGCACACTACTCCAAAAAACAACATTAAATAATTTCACTGACTGTGCAAGAACCGGAGCACTCTGTTTCAGTAGTGGTATTGTCTGCACCAAATCTTCTCAAAATTTTGCAGATGTCACTGTGTCATTTTTCTAAGGTTCAAATACACTGGAAAGTTTTCATCAAAACAGTTGTGGTTTGGGAGCTTCAGCTCAGGGAAGGAAAAATATCAAAATCAAACAAATTTTTCTTGGAAAATTATGTAAAATTTAATTCATTTTCCTGCAGAAAAAATAACAAGTTAAAGCTAAAAAAGTTTCACTGTGGAAAAACCTTGAAATTTCACCAGATAATTTTCCAGAATGAGATGCTGTATTACCACTGCTCACATATCACAATACAATAGAAAAGCGGAGAGCTATTGTCACTTTCTGGTCTGGATTTTCAAGCCATTAAGGGTAATCAGCTTATCTTCTCTACCTCCGTGTCACATATTCATATAGCAATTATTTTTCTACTTTGTCATCACAACTGAAATCAAAACAAACTTCAACCATTCCTGTGGAACGGAAGTTCCAAGTTTCACCCCACACAGATGCCATTCAAGTGTGTCTGCCCAAACTTGTGCCCTCCAGCCACCTGGACCATTACTGGAGAGGAAGAGCAGCCTGGTTCCTACTCAAGACCAACCAGCCATGACCTCCTCTGTGACAACCTTAGAATAATTTACGTTGGAAAAGACCTTTAAGAACATTGAGTCCAACCTTAAACCTAGCACTGCCAAGTCCATCACTAAACCATGTCCCTAAGCACCACATCTAGATGTCTTTTAAATCCCTCCAGGGATGGTGACTCCACCACTTCCCTGGGCAGCCCTTCCAGTGCTTGATAACCCTTTCAGTGATTAAATTTTTCCTAATATTCAATCCAAACCTCTCCTGGCATTTTCTTGAGGACATTTCCTGTTGTTCTGTCGCTTGCTACTTGGGAAAAGAGACCAACACCCACTTTGCTACAGCCTCCTGTCAGGTAGTTGTGGAGAGGGATAAGGTCTCCCCTCAGCCTCCTCTTCTCCAGGCTAAACAACCCCAGTTCTCTCAGCCGATCCTCATAGGACTTGTGCTCCAGACCCCTCACCAGCTTCATTGCCCTTCTCTAGACATGCTCCAGTGCCTCAATGTCCTTCTTGCAGCGAGGGGCCCAAAACTGAACACAGTATTCGAGATGCAGCCTCACAGGGGCACGACCACTTCCCTACTCCTGCTGGCCACTCTGTTTCTGATACGAGTCAGGATGCCATTGGCCTTCTTGGCCACCTGGGCACACTGCTGGCTCATATTCAGCCGCCTGTCGACCAACACCCTCAGGTCTTTTTCCACCAGGCAGCTTTCCAGCCACTCTTCCCCAAGCCTGTAGCATTGCATGGAGTTGTTGTGATTCAAGTGCAGAACCCGGCACTTGGCTGTGTTGAATCTCATACAGTTGGCCTCAGGCCATTGATCCAGCCTGTCCAGATTCCTCTGTAGAGCCTTCTTTCCCTTAAGCAGAACAGGACTCCCACCCAACTTGGTGTCATCTGCAAACTTAGTGTGGGTGCACTCCCTTCATCCATTCATGCAAGCAGCAGTTAAAGTTAAGACCAGCAGGTAAAATGTAAGAAACAGAGGACAGTAATAAATTTAATTTAGGATAAATTTCAGAGGACATCTGCCCAAGGCAAGAGCATGCTTCATTGAGCCACTGTCACAGCACAGAGAAAAGTGCTGAGGACAAGGGGATGAGTTGCACAACTTCATGTGGCCAGAGTCTAGTGGGAAGTAAAAGTGTTATTTTCATCTAGAAACTACTTTTCTTTCACTGCCCCTTGCTAATACTGAATTACAAAAACTCAACACTGACCAGAGCACTCATTTGTATCAGGAAAGTCTTACTCTGCTGCTGGTCCTACATATATATAAATATGTATATGTATATAAAGCAAATTGAAAAAGTTTGGACTTTTTCAGAGCAAATTGACTCAGAAAGTCAGATCTGAGATGAGCACATAGGCCTGGGAAGGGGGTAGCCTCTAGAGATATGTGCAGACTGACATTACAACTAACAACAGTACAGCTGTTCTTCGTTCTTATTGAAGGATGAAGAAAGTATGTTTATGGATAGATGTAATTAATGTACAACTCCAGCTGTTTAAAAGGAAACTTGGAGTTATCCTGCATATCCTTAACATATTATTCCTTATGAAACAGTTGAACCTGGACGCCCTTACCCACAGGAGAGCCAGTGGTTAGCGCACTCAGAGTTAGTCAAACAAATGTGAATTAAGGTCACCTCAACTCTGAACAGGAGCTTCTGTCCTGGCTTTTAGTTACACTTGACAAATTAATTTCCATTTCATACCTTTCTTAAGCTTAGATTCATCTCCTCATCTCCTGATATCCTGTGGTCAGTGTGGGGATAGGAAGAGCTCATTAGCTTCAGTAAGTGAAATGCCATTGAATAACAGCCTTCTTCATCCTATTAGCACAAATTTAGAAACACCCAGTGATCCACAATGAACCAGCTCCAGATTTATCGTAATGCATGCAAATGGTGACCCTTGCTCGCTTTACGTGTATATGATCAACAGCTTTGGTTTCCCGCCAGCTCTAAACATGTGAGTTTTTCTTATGACCTGCTACCTATTTATGGTATTAGAAATGCATTACACATGCATTAGATCTCAAAATGGGTCTGAACTCCTACAACCTTTCACACTGAGGATGTGTCCTCCCTTAACCCTGCTGCACAGCTATTTGCTTGAGAGCATTTCCTTCTCTCCCCCTTCTGCCTGTGCAGAACAAAATAAAGAAGAAAAACAGCTCTACAAACACTAAAATTCTATAAGTGAACAATAAAATTATAATAGCCTGCAGACAATTTTGCCCTAGCAGAGCTACCTGGCCCCTGCAGGGACTGCGGCCAGACCAATCAGGGGGTGGGATTGGGTCAACATCCCCTTACTTCCCCAATTCAGCTCAGCACAAGGTAGGGCAATAAGCTCAGCCCCAAAGGGATGCCATGACAAAGATGTAGCACCAAGCACCCTGGTGCCTATTCCTACACTCAACTACTAGGCACATCAAGCCCAGCAAGGCTTGGATTACAGACTTGCAGTACAGATACTGTGCTACAGAAAATCGGAGTATATAACAGCCAAAGGCAGGGATGTAGGATCAAGAGTTCACAGGTAAAAAGCTGGGAAGGTGATGAAGTATTGCAGGTCAACGTGCTCGTTATTGACACTTTGACAAGGACAGCACACCTTGCCCCAAGGCCCTTTTTCTATGGGAGAGGTGCCCTTTATGGTGGGCTGGAAGCACATCTTAGTTGTTTTATATTGCCCACTCTCAAAACGATTTCAGGTGCTCATAACCTTTGCAAAACTTATACTATTTAGTTTTATTTTTTTACATGCAGAAACAAACCAGTGAAAATCTGGAAAAGCCGACCAACGCCTTGCAAATACTGAGTGAAAAAACACACGCACAAAAAAAACCTCCCAAAAAAACCCAACACAAGAAAACCCTTATTTTAGTACTCGCAGATTCTTGTGATTTTATTTAGGAAATTCTGCGGCCAAACTATCAGTACGCTGAATTTGCAATGCTATGTGGCACCAGAGGTGGAGGTAATTACAAATGAGGGTACCTAGAAGCAGAAGGGGAAAAAAAGAGCAAAGAACATGGAACTGAGAAGGCCAAAACAGCTCTAATCCCACCAATCCCACAGCAAGCAATCAGATTGAACTTGAAGATTGCCCCTTGATAAAGGCAAGCAAAGATACTGGAAAAGGTGACTAAAAGCAGCCTTTTCATCAGAGAGTCACAAACCTTGTTTGATAATAGGCGTGTAAGTGAAGATCAAACTAGTGATGAGATTATGATCAAGACATTAAAAAAAAAACTTTGTTCCAGATAGAATGAAACTTTTGAGAGAGATCTTATGATGTCTGACAAGATATCATATGAGAACTCAAAAAGAGGGAAAAAGAGAGTTTTGAGGCTCTGAGAACAGAGTTGCGACTGTTGAATCAACTGTGTTCTTTGGAGGTTTTATGTAATCCTTAATTTGAGGCAAAAGTTGTAACGGAGAGCCAAAACCAAGAACAAGATTGCAGAAAAGATTCTGACTTCAGTTTGGAAAAGGCAATTAGACCATAAGTGGAGAACATCATCTGCAGATTTAAAGCTCTGAAAGAAACCAGGTCCCATTCAGAGGACTGGGTTAGTGAAAGGAGCAACTGAAAGAAAATCGAAAGCTCAGAAAGGAAAGGGAAAACTGGGCACAAAATTTGAAAGACAGAGGATGAAGAACTGCACAAAAACTGGAAGAAAACACAAACTAAATTCATGTCTAGCCTTTGTATATTTTGTAACAAGCAAAATAATTTTGCACAAGTCTGCTGGGAAGACAGAATTTACCAGCGTGGGTGTAAAGTACATTACCTCTACACAAGCAAGCATAATGTATTATGGGAAAGATTTAAGTGATACCTAAATGGAGCAGATTTTTATCTTACACACTAGCAGATCCCTTATTAATTTTAGATTGGGTGCACAGATCAGCATGATACCTGATTTACAATACATAATGCAAAGACAGAACCAATACCACCAATGCTCAGCTTGTACAGGGGACAAGTCATTCCTGAAGAGGTGGCATGTAAGTGTAACAGGACAGTCACCTGGCTGGAGACTTGGAACTGCTTAGACCCTTCCTGGGAAGTGTACTACCCCAAAAGATACCTTTGCTTTGAGTAAAAATTTCATTTTTTAAATTAAGAAAACTCAGCTTGGTGAGCCAGGGTGGAAGGAACAAAGTTTACATGCAACCATCTCCTGGCCATGGCTCCTGCTCTTCCATGGGGTCCTTGCTTCCAGCCAGCGTGATCACTTGATGTGTGGCACCAAACACTGCCCAGTGCCCTCTGCTCCCTACGGAGGTTTTTCCATTCATTCCTGAGTCCTAACCAAACTCATCACAGTCTCAGTGCATGCTGCAACCTCCCAGGGTCCAGTTGCATCCTCAGTAATGCCACAGCCTCTGTATCCATTGATGCCCTGGGTTCCTCTCAGTGCAAAGGAGAAGGAAAGGGTCCAGGGATGGGAACAACATTCAGCCGTCATAAACATATCTGTGAAAAACAAAAGAAAACAAACATCCCTATCACGAGGGCATATAAATTGAGATAAAACAAGATCTTTAAAAGATGAGGTTTATAGTTACTTTGCGAGAAGGTGCACCTGAAACATAACAGGCTGCTACTGGGACACTGCGGATCAAAAGGGGACTTCAGGGAAACAGGAAAAGAGAAAGCAAAAATAGAGGGAGATAAGAAGAGAGAACTAGATTAAAATATGGAAATTACAAAAGAGAACTCAAAACATCCAGGATGTAGAGAAATGCCATAAAGAAAACAATACAGACTAATATGCTCTGAGTAATGCTGTAAAGAAAAGACAGTTTTAAAAGACAAAAATAGTAAACAGAAGCAGCCTGGAAGGATAACTCCAGAAAACTTAAATCTATGATCCAAGACCGATAACAGTTAATTTGTATATGCTAGGGGAAAAAAAAACCCTACCTATTTATTCTAGATTATTAACCTTTTTATCCATAAACAGCATTATTAGAGAATACAACCACTAAACATGCAATTTCGCATGTAAAAGTCTTTCCTTGTGAGCCACAG
Source organism: Egretta garzetta (assembly GCF_000687185.1). Taxonomy (NCBI): domain Eukaryota; kingdom Metazoa; phylum Chordata; class Aves; order Pelecaniformes; family Ardeidae; genus Egretta; species Egretta garzetta. The sequence goes on from NW_009258613.1 coordinate 2,347,148, forward strand.
CGTACCATCTGCAGTAATAACAGGTCACAGACCACAATTGCCATGACTCTGTTTTGAAAAAAAGTTTGATTTAAAAATAGCATTATTTTAGCTCTACGATAGCTACATTTTATTGCTGCTATAAAAAAATACTGTTAAAAGGGTGCTTAAATGACATGAAGAGTCAGATCTGGAGCTTTATTTGATGCTGCTAAACTTCAGCGTGGTACCCTCTGAACATGGCTGCCACCTGCAGAGAACACTTCAGCCCAGTCTGGTGGGTTATTTTTGGTGCTGATGGTAAATGCTGGGCCATTTTCACAAAAAAAGTGAACCAGAAAATTTGCTGTGATCGCGAATAACCTGAATTTAATGGGGCTGCAGGACACTGGACTGGTATATTACATCAGAGGACAAGAGTCTCTTGTGAAGTAGCCTCCCTCCCACGAGGTGATTACTAATGGAAGACAGACCTACGGCTTCAGTAACAAAAGGAAAATGGGAAAAAAAGAATTAATCTGAACCCTTGACATCAAAACCAGAATCAACAGAAGTCAGGGATAAAACAAGGGAAGGAACAACACTGAGTAAAACAGAGCTAAAACTCATGAGATGCTTCAGACATCCACAAGACAGAGATGGTCAGCTCGGAGATGGGTTGAGACCTGGTGAGGCCTCATTAGAAATCTTTATTTTGCTTCTGAGTAGGGATGAGTTGTTAGAGTAATTGGCTCTTTAGGAAGCTTGAGATAAAACATGACATACTCCCTCCCAGCACGTTTGAGTTGAAAGCAGCTGTCGAGAGAGTCAGCACTGATGCCAGTGGCTTGGACAGCGCACAAAGATCCCCTGTCCTTCATTCCAAGCTCTTTCCTAAAATGCCTTTTTGCTGACCTTTTGTTGCATTAAAGAATCATCATTGCTCTACACACCAGACCCAAATTCTCCTTAGTTCTGTCCTAAACCCACTTCCCCTCCACGGTCCAAGCCTCTCCTTTTCAAATCTCCTCATTCCTCGGCTATTCACAAACATCTGGGATGCTTACGGGCCACATGTTCCACTTCCCTCGAGGCAGTAAGGAAGACGTGGACCCGCTGCTGCTGTGGATTACCCTATTAACACACCTGGTAGGGCTTTACACAGTGAATGCAAAGTGTTTTCTCTAGCTGATACCAAGTTCAAATTCTTATGTGATGTTACGTGTCGTGTTTCTGAATTTTTGAATGTATTGAAAATATAAGCTAACAATGCACCCTGTACCCACTTAAAGATAGGAAGGAATATTTCAGTTACAAAGTTAGTAAATACATGCTGAAATAAAGGTCACATACCCAGCCTCCTGCTGCACATTCTATAGATCCACTTTTAAATGCGTAGTGCCATCCTCAGCCTGCTTTTCCCGTGTTCATTCAGTGCACAGGACCAAACTGGTTTGCAGCTGCAGCTGCCTCAGCTGTAACTGGAGGTGCAGGGAGCCATGCCCTGAGCACACCCAGCACACCAAGGGTTCTGAAAAACCATGGCCTGTAATTAGTGGCTATTGAACCTCTCTCTGCCACCAAAAATGAGAAAATACCTTGACTTCATCTTTCAGCACTAGTGAGAACATGTTTTCTTTAGAGTTGGCGTAGCATTTGACTGCTACCACGACAGAAAAGGTCTTGGCAAATGAGTGATGCTGCACTGGGAGGATGGTTTGTGTAGGTCTGGCTCGTAAGGTGAGCCTCACATGGACCATGCTGAGCTGCCCAGTGTTAAATGTCCACCATCCACGGAAGCCCCAGGAGGTGCAGGGTTCTGCGATCACATCATTAAAGATGACTTGTTCATACGAAGAGATCAAGTTGGGGCTGCCTAGACAACTTTATCTTCTTTATCACCTAATTTGGGAGTACTTCAATTAGCCACCATGGTAGGCTTCTTGCAGTACTTGCAAAAGGGACTGTTTCAAAGGTTTTAACAAATATTGCAAGGAACATTTCTGAACTCCTATGCCTGAGGTCACAGGTCTCATTTGTCGGAGCTGATGGCCAGTACCTGCTTCTTTGTCCTGAGTGTCCCAGGAGCCGAGACAGCAGCAGAGGAGTGGGCAAGACCTCTCTGTGGTGCTGAGAAACTGCTCCTGGCTTCTCAGCTTTATGCAGTCACCGCTGCAGGGCAGCAGTGTGGGGGACGTCAGTTTGCTGAAGGGAAGGATATTTCCCCTGAAAATGGACGGGCAAAGAGAGGAACAGGTATAAATGCTCGCCTCTCCAGCTCCTCCCAAGAAGGAAAATCGGGTGTTAAGTCTAACTTCCATTTCAACTTACTGCAGAGGAGAAAAACTGCGCATTTTAAGTGGTTATCTAGGGTTATAACAAAGTCACTTTATGGAATATTTTAAACTTACTTATATATGACACTGGATTAAGAAACTTTATTCCGCGGTAGCACTGACTATACTCCACCTGACCACAACAGGTAAGTGATTTCAGCGTTGGCCAGGCTTTGGATCGGCTAAAATCCCCAGTGCACCAAGGACAAGCCACGCAAATGCAAGGGATAACTAAACATCAGTTTAGTGAGCAGAGAAACACTTCTAGTCTGAATGGAGATTAATCTGAGCAAGAAAGCTTTACAGATACACAACAAGGGAGAAACAGACCTCCAATACATAGGATCAAATATCAGCTGAGAGAGGGTTAAGAGCATTAAACATGAGGTTACGATGGAGTGAAGATAAAGGTATCTGATAAGCTAAAGCAGCAGCCTTTCTATGCATGTATACACCATATATTTGAATCTTCATTGCTTTGCAATTTATTTTCACCTGTGATAAGGTGGGTGTAACATACTGAGCTGGAAATAATTTACAGCCCCTCTGAAAGGGAGTCAGAGATGAGTGTAAATGATTGCCAGGAACCAGGGTGTGGTGAGAGACACATTGACCAGCTTCCAACACTAGAAATAGTTCTTTTTTCTTTGTATTTAATAACTTCCCAGAGGGACACACCACACTCATTTCTAGTCCTGGGAAAACACATTTTAGGGTTATGATATTATTATGTATCAAAAAGCTATTTTGCATCATTTATTATTTATTCACTGAGGCCTTGAGAGCACTTGAGTTTCATCCATGCATGCAGAAAAGATACAACCCAGTCCCAAGAAATTTATTAGCTCAGACATTTGCTATAACTAAACTTGCGTCAGATTTACTTAACGGTTTTCTAAATTGATTTAAACGGTGCAAGCCTTTCTGCAGATAATGTAAACTTAGCTTAGATGTTACTTACAGAAATTTAGTATCCATAATTACTGACTGGAATCGAGTAAACTGAAGTGAGACTCTCAAGTTTAAGATGTTTATTATGTGGGTTGTGTATCTGGGATGTATAAGTGAATTGCAAACAAAGCTTTTCAAAGGCATCATTTCTCTAAAAAAAATCAGTTCTGAAAGAAGTGATCTTTTATGTCTAGAAAACTTCTTGTAAAACATTAACCAGCTTTTACCCCATCATTTTGCTGCCTGACTTTATACTTAGCTGCAGCTGCCTAGGTTTTTATAAGGTGTTAATAAATCTACCCATACTATTTTTAAATAATTTGTCAGAGAAATGCTTTCTCATTCATGCCATAAAGAACGAATCTGTCTGGGAAGTACTTGGCTGCTATACAGATGGGCACTGTAGAAAACCCCTTGATAAAGATGCTGATTATGTTGTAACCAAAAATAGTTTCTGCCTGTATTAAGGACACACACTGAATGGAAAATCTGACAGCGAAGAGGTGCTTAGCACCTGTGCTTGGTGTTAATCAGAGCCAAGCCAAAAGTAGCTTGCAGGCTGACAGCCTCTCTGCCTGTTCCTCCTCTTCCTCATATACAAATTTGGGTATAGCTAAATTTCTGTGGGCAAGGGGGATAGGCTAGACAGGTCCCATGAAATCCCTTCAGGCCCTGATTTCTCTTGCTTTATGCTGAGAAGCTGAACTTTCTTAGGAGAAAAGAAACGAGGGCAGAGAGGGGGAAAGAGGGTGGGAGGGTAGCCAAAAAAGCACCAAGGGTGGCTGATTGCACAAGCAAGGTGGGCGTATAACTTAGTAAGACAACAGCCTCTGTTGCAGTGGGGACAAACTCTGGCCAAGATGGCTGGAAATTATGTCTGTCTTCTTGAAAAGGGCAAATGAGATCTATGGACCTTCCTAAAAGTCACTGCTTCTTGCTGCAGTGGCCCAGAGAAGCCCATCACAGGTAGCTGAGCTTTCCTTTCCTGTCTGAAAGTCGTGGTAGGTCTTCTGTGTACATTTTTTCTTGAGGAATTGGAGTCAAAGGCCTTTACACCACATCAAGTTCAAAGTGGCAGGCTCTGGCAGTGGGTGGGTGAGAAATACATTAGTACACAGACCTGGGAACTAGTACGCCTGCGTGAAGTCCAACCTTAGTCTGCCTCTTGAGATGGAGGTTTGTAGTCCTAGGTCAGAGACTGTAAGAGCCATTTAATACACCCCTCTTTCCATTAGATGACTAAGTGCTTAGGTGAAAATTGTACCATTAGAAAACCACCGTTATCAAACGGAGTATTTGCAAGTTAGAATTTAAAATGCAAAAAGGGACGATAAATGTATAAATTGGAGTTGCAGGGTTCAGAAAGTCCTTACAGAGACACGTTCTTGGCCCAATTTCTCTGTGTCTTTGTCAATGCTCCTTTCTATCTGTGACACCAGGCAGCCACTGCATTAAGCCCAGACCCTGCTGGTGGGCCAGGGGCTCCCACTGCCCAGCCCAGGGCTCCCCGCTCAGAGCCACGGCCCCTGGGCTGCACAGTCTCACTCACGCTTCTCGCTCTTCTCAGGGACCTGTGAACCTTCCACTCCTAGTGATGGATTCAAAAAGCAGCTTTTTTTGTGCCCGGTCTTGCTGCAAACACCCTCCAGGCATGCTTGGCAGGATGCTCTCCTGAGATGTGAGGACAGCAGGTTCAAATACCCCCAGGGGCATGACTGGCTGTGAGCCACAGCTATTTGATCTCATGGGAGTTTGCGTGGGAGAAAGGCACTGACTGATGAAACAGCTCAATGGCCAGCCACAGTCAAGACTGTGTGAACCATGAAGCGACACAATCCTGCATGTGTTCATAGCACGTTTTATCTACTTATCTCAAAAAGTTTTCTACATCCTGCTTACAGCAATGGAAACGGATACGACTCTCACTCCTACGGTTAGCGAGGGGCCAGCAAAGGCTCCAGTGCATTTATGGATTGAACCCCAGAGTGGCACCCTAGGCATTGATGACTTCCTTCTGAACAAGGAATATTGCAGCTGAAGTGAGTATCCAACAGACCTGCGTCAATGGCCAAAGAAATGAGCAACTCCCTTACACTTACACTATCTGCCTCTTTGCATTTCCATAGTCGGGGCCTGATCTTGCTTCCATTAAGAAAGATGGAAACACTCCAAGTGCTTTTGGTGGGAGCAAACGCCTGCCTCTATACACTCCAGCCTCCTGGGGTGTATATATTTTAGACTGTATTCAAGCTACGTGCCTGTATGTATTTCCTATGCAGTTTCAGTTTTTATAAACCTTTGGAGTTCGCAGCTTTGTCAGCAATGACAATGACGAGTTTTGTTCCAACTGGTGTGTTCCCAGGGAAAGTTTTTATTTTAAAGAATTGTCTCTTCCCAATGAAAAAACTATTCTGCTGAAAAATTCTTCACTGGTTATGTCTTTTGAGCTGATTTAAAGGCTCAAATACTGAATCAAAACATCTGATACTATAGTGGTTATACTCTTCTTCAGTCCATCTTCTGCAAGCATTATGGGTTCCCATTCCAGCTGGACAGGGACGACAAACTGTCCCTGGTCATTTGTTCCTGCTCATCCTGCGCAGGCAGTATCACAGAATCATAGAATCGTAGAATGTTTTGGGTTGGAAGGGACCTTTAGAGTAGCAGTAGAGGCTTCCAGTTTCTTTTCTGGCTGCTTCTTGGGACAGAAGTTAGCAACCTTTGGAAGGTCTTCTAAACATAGCAATGCAGTTCTGTCAATGTCCTCAGTACAAAAAGCAAACACCTATAAGTAGCCATCGAAGTTTACCAGGAAATTCAAATGGCTTCTTCTAGAGTTGCATATATTCTTGATTTTGGCTTCTTCTATTCATGCTGTGCACTCCTCCATGCATTTCCCAGTCTTTGGATACTAACATATAGCGTATGTTCCCCATTTAGCTCTTCTTTAATTCTTGTTGGCATCATGTCTGTGGCAAAGGAGAAGCAAGAGTTGCTTTGAGAGAAAATATAGAGGAAAAAACTTTTCTATATATTTGTCTGTGAAAATAGTCAAAGCCTTTATACCCTTTTTTGAGATAGACATGTCTGCGGGAAGAATATCCTTCATGACCATTTAAGTTACGAAGCAACAGTCATGTTTTAATGGAGATTATCTAATAAAAACAAAGTAGAAGAACATCTGTTAAGGTGTGTTTATAGTCTTAAACCACCTGTGTATTTCATGTGTATAGAACCAATGAACTTCTCCAATGGAATCTTAAAAATGTAAGAAAAACATTCCTCAAATAAATTGCCTTGCCCATAATTGAAAATTCTTGAAAAATGTTAGTTAACTAACATTTCAAGTTTTGTCACTGGTTTGCAAAATGCTAGTCTGCATCTGCAAGTTCCACGGTGATTAAGCCTCACTGGGCACCTTCAGAGAGGGAGGACCAGGAACCCAGGGAGAGAGCAATGTAAGTAAGCACTTGTAAATCTCACCCAGTAGAAAGAGGCTTTGGAGACACATGTAGGAAAAGACTGAGTGAAGTAGATGTTAGAAGACCACAAATCTGGGAACAACAACAACAAAAAAGACCCATTACCACCATCACCACATATAAAATCAGGCAGGAAGAATTCAGAATAGCCTTGCAGTTCTTTTTCTCAATGGCCACAAGCATATATCACTGAAGCCACACTGATGATTGCAAGGGTTTGCCATATCCTATAATGGAAGCTGATACAGACCAGATATGGGAAAATTTTTAGCAGAGAATAACGTCCCAGGAGTTGCAGGTGCTCTATTACTTCCCAGAATTTGGCCAAAAATTACAACATCCTTTTGCATCAGTTTCAGAGGAGGGCCATGCTAGTAGAAATACGAAGGAAGCATCAAATACACAGACATATGAGACACCTTCTTTCCCAGGCCTGGAAAACACTATGGAAATGTCATGGCTTTAGCTCCTGCAGAAACCCAATGGAACTGATACCAGTGCTCTTTGTAGAAGATGCAGCCCGGGAGGAAGCCTATGAACTAGTATCACTTCAACCCTCCATGCCCTCTTGTCTTTACCAATATTTCTTGATGCCAAGCCAAGTGGGGGTGGGGTGGTGAGGGGGCAGGAGGGGGGTCTTTTCAGGGGATTGAAGGGGACAGCAAGCTCTTAATTCAGTTAACGATTGCAGGAAGTGGTTTGTCAGTTTAGAGGTAGTCCCTGCTCAAAGCCAGTGCCCTTCTCAGAAATGAACTTGCAGTTCTCTAAAGATAGATTGCGCAAAACACCAGGGGGCCCTCGGGAACCTGCAGCCACAATTCCCCAGGCAAGGAGCTCCAGAAAAGCGGTGAAATGCCCCCCTTTGTGCAGCTGTTCTGTGGACTAAACCAACGCTCAGTGGAGCGGGTCTCTTATGCAAGTTCTCAGGTTTCATATCCGCAGTGACCAAATTTTGTTAAAAATATGACAGCTGCTCCTGTCATTTTCTTTCCATGTAATTTTAACCGTAACTTCAAACTGCACATGCATTGTCTGCCTTTCAGAGATGGTAAAGGGAGGTTTGCATAAAGCGAAGAACTTACCAGAAGTTGCCAGTCTTGGCATCGAAGGATCAAGTCCCCTTGGCTCATCTCATAGATTGCATGAAAGAGTTTGCAAACTACAGCAAGTAATGGATATGCTAGGTGATATTCAGAGGGGTCTATTCAAGCAACGTGGCAAATCAGGATTTGGTTGGGTATAATTGCAGCAAAACAGGAATTTATTTGATGGCACTTCAAGGAATAACTCCCAGCTTGCCTTGAGTAATAGCAAGGATCTGATCAATGTAACTATAGAGTATCACGATGTCGCATCCACATTCCCAGGGACCGTACAATAAATCTTTTCATCAGACCCTCTAGGCATGCCCTGTGAGAGCATTTTATTCACCATTAAGGAATCATTTCAGCTAATCCATCTGAATGACATTTTGCACTGATGTAAATCTAGATTATCATCTACACTGATGTCAACAGATTGACTCAAGGCTTAACATCCTTGCAACTGGAGAACATTTGCCTTATTTTCAATGCAACGGTTCTCCAGTTAATTTATATTCCTTTTGTTAACCAAAACTCCAGAAATTGGCACAAAGATGAAATGAGTGCTCCATTTAACCCAGACTCCCACTTAGCAGAAGTAACTACTTCATGAGAAGATATCTTAGACTAGGTCCGTCCTGCTGTGTAACTGCAGGCCAGATGCAGCCACATATCATGCAACACAACAGTGTTATTGGGAGCATTATGGTCCTGTTTCCATCCCTAGTCTCACCTCAACAAGTATCTGTCATAAGGGCCAACAGCATGATGCTAGCTGTCCCTTCCTGAGTGGTGGTGGTTGTATCTCAAGAGAGGAACATGTCAGGCCATCACAGTCCTGTCACTGTGTCTCTCCAGAGTAACCAGCAGTGGCAGCTTGTTTGTTATTTTCTCCCACAGAGATTTTACCCTATTGAAGGCCAAACACTTCAGGCAAAACCAAAACAGTGCTGTGCTTTTTTCTGTTTTAGAATCCTTTTTTTTAAATTTGGTTTTTAGGTCTTTGGGGTTTTTTACCTATAAGGCATCAAATGTTATATGGCAGAGACGGAAGGACTTATTTTAAGGTGGTTTAGACAGAAAGGTCTTAAAGCATGCTGCTAGCCCTTCCCCAAACATCTCAAGCAAGAGCTTGTTTTGTGAGCAGTGGCTTGGTCTCATCTCCCATGGCAGCAGCTCCATGAGCTCTCCCCTTCAGAGCTGGTAGAGCCACAGAGACAGGAACCTACCTGGTCCATACTGCTAAGAAATGGAGAATGTGCAAAAAAAAAAAAGTGTCAAAAAATATAGAACAGAAATGAATTCACCTTGAAGTGGATATTCCAGTTCAACTAGCTTATTAAAATTGCTTTTCTCCATGGGAAGCAGGTATCACCATGCCCTCTCCTGGCCAGTGGCACCTCCACAGCCCATCTGCAAGTTTTTCTCTTTTCATATCTCTCTTCCTGAAGCATTTACCCTTAGCTTATAGTGCCCTCCTCCTTTAAAGGTCCTTTCCTCTGCCTCTTTCATTGTTTCCTTCTCAACCAGTTACACAGGCAAAGAAAACTTTAAGTGATCTACAGAAGACACTGCTCTGATGAAAAAACCTTGAAAACATGGCATAACATCTCAGTAGCTTCCCAGCACCAGGTGCTTCCCATGTCACGACTGGTCTCCCCTGCTGCATCTCCCAGCACAAGAGCTTGTTCCAGCCATGGGAAAAAAGGTGGTCTGAAATGGTGCTGGCACATGCAGGACGGCAAACACCCAGGTAGTTTGTTTGCGGTAGGAGCACATCACACTGCCGCTGTGCTCCCTTCCCCAAATGTTGCTCAAAGGTTCTACACACGTGAGTAAGTGCTCCACAGACTCATCCGACACAGTGCACAATGCAGCTGGCAGATGTGGCCTTGAATCATTGGCTTGTTTGCTACTGAACCCTCCCCATGTACCTCCTGCCTCCTTTTAATGGAAAACATTAGTTTTCAGGAGAACTCATAAGATTGTCATGTATCGACCCACAGGGGACGGGAGCCTGCTCTGCTCCCCGGCAAATGACTCAGACTCATGAATGAGTGGGCTCTGTCTTTCCAGCTTCCATTTTCCCAGTTGTGGCCTGTTCTTGTGTTCCTCGCTTATGTTAAATTCCCACACTGGGCTCTTCTTGTGTAATTTAGACTGAGATTTTCTCTCCTTTCTTTTTCCTCCCTTCCCTCCGCCCCCCGCATCCTCTGTACAACAGAGCTGGCCACACAGCAACAGAGGAAATGAACAACATCTGGTGAGATTGATTCCTCGTTCTTGTAAGCAGTATGAGCTAACAGCTGTGTCAGGCATTTCATCCAGCTCTGGAATAGAAAAGAAATCAATCATGCAATTCCCTTTACCACACCTCCTCATTCTGGCATCTACACCAGTCCTGCAAGATAATTGTCTGGTTCGCTTTCCTGAAAATATACTGGAATCCCACACTTTGTACAGAGGACACTCCTTGATGCAAATACAATGATTCTTTTAAAATAGAGGAGAGGGTTTGGGGTTTTTTTTAAAAAAAAAGAAAAGGAGCAGAGCACTTAAGCGCATGTTCGTGTTAAAGAAAAGAAGCTCATTGGATTTAATAAAACTATGCATGAGCTTACATGTGGGTTGAAAAAACAGGGTGGGTTTTTTCCTATGTATTTAGATGCCTAATCACTGTTGTACCCTATTGCTCTTCACAGTACCTAGGCACTTAGAAAAGCCACTTTGAGGCACAGACAAGAGTTGTACCTGATCTAGTTAGCGGTGTCCCTGCTCCTGCAGGGGGGGTGGACTAGATGACCTCTAGGGGTCCCTTCCAACCCAAAACATTCTATGATTCTATGATTCCATGATTATGCCCAGTGATGCCATAATGGTGGCAACCTACCTTGTTGGATGGAAACCTTACTGCCGACTGCTCTGGAAGTCAGAGCATGTGGACAGATGAGATCCAAGGCAGTAGTAGCCACAGGATGAGCAGCAGACATAACAAGAGAAGGGCAATTTTCTCATAACTTATAGGTCCCTGAGCCAGCTTTGGAGTTAAGGATTAATCTCTTCTTTTGAGAGTGTTCCTGCTAACACTGCCAAGGAGCAGCCAAAGATCCGCAACTGCGTGGGCAGTTTCCGTGATGCAGAAGTGTGACCACTAAGAACTCAGAGAAGATCCACCAACCAATCTTCAGTAATAATTACTGTCCTGCAACCTCAGTTGTGACGACAGAAAGCACAGCACAGCTCAGGAAGGAGGACTCAAAGGTAGTTTTTAGGAGAGTCTAGGACAGCCAAGCATTGAGCGACTTGCCCTGCCTGTCTCACAGCTGCTCATGCTGATGGTCTCGCAGATAAGCCAGCTGCAAAGAGCCACAAGCAGGAAGCATCTTCATCTGTCCCTTGGGGTGCTGCTCATGGGCATGCCGGTTTTGGCTCAATTTCATTGGGATTCTGGCAAAAAGTAAGGCCACAACAGTCTATAAAAAGAAGCTTGTTTATCATCAGTCTGGACTGGTATTTGGTCTATAATCATAGCCGAAACTTGGACCCCTCTGGTAGATTGGCAGTGCAGGCTGCATGCTGGACTTTTCTGCAGAACGCAGCTTGCATTCTTGCTACCCAACTGCTTTCCTAGGAGCACTTCAGAACAGTGATACCCACCTCCAGGTCTCCAGAGATGTTTCCTGAGGGCTCTGTAGGATTAGTCATGACCACGAGCAACTGAAAAGCAAAGCATGATGCTAAGCACAGCAATGTATGCTATTGCATGTGGCATGTCATCCTGCACAGTTTTGCTAACACGGGAAATGGCTAACTTAAGAAAACAAGAAAATAAAAATAACATTTTCTTTTTTTTTTAACCTCAGGTACTGTCACAGGTGTCTCATGCCCACAGTGAATTTTCCAGTGCCTTTGCATTGACCTTGAGCCTGAAAATCTGAGCAGTACTGAGCACAAAAGCCCTATGAAGTAAAATGCAGGACATACCGTATCTCTCTCTTTGCCACCCATATGCACATGAAAACAAGTCCTCTTCTCAAACCAGTGAGATTCACTGCTGTAAAGTGAAATGAAGAATTTGGAAGCAAAGGGAGAAAGCAACCTAAAAGAAAGTGGGAAGTAGCCAATGAAGGACATATGTAATCAAGGGAAGCAAGCTATACTGCTAGGGGTTTGCTTGGGGTTGAAGATTTTCCAATAAGCAATGTAACAGAACAGATTTATGATTTCACCATAAAGTTGCATGATACCATTTAATGAATTAAACATTCGCATATGGGTCCAGAGAAAATATTACTGACTGGGAGAGCATAAAAGCGTTGGGACATTCTTCACATTTATTACTCATGAAAAGCTAAAGGAAGAAAGCAATCACAATAGCAATGAAACATACTTTTCCACCCACATAGCATCTGATCAAATATTCACAGATGGAATTTATATGGGGTTTATGGTAGTTTTTTTAAGCTGCAGTTGTAAGTTAGGTTCTGCTAAAATCCAAATATATACATATATCTTAGGTATTTATAGGAGTCCTATTACCATAATAATTGAGCACTTCACCTCTTTTAATGTATTTATCCTCACACCATCCTTGGAAGGGAGGATGGGCTACCATTCCCAATGCTGAGATGGGAACTAAGGTACAAGAGAGGCTATGGGCAATAAAGTGCCTTAGCTACCTTCAGTTTGGATGTTACGATGACTAGAAATTAGGCATTTGGCCACATCAGAGTGCTTAAAAGAGCCAGAGCTAGACAGCTTCCTAACCAGTCAATAGGAAAGGCTACATGCCCCCTTGGACAGAGCAAGGAGAACTATTTAAAATAAAATAAAATTCACCGGGACCTTCACATTTTATTACACTCTGCCAAAATGGGAGAGTCCTGCCATCCAGCAGAATTCAAGTAAAACGCAGCTGATGAATATACAGATCTAAAAACCAGATGATTTTTTTTTTTTTGACCGCATGAGCCTGGTCTTTGAAGATCACAAAGATTCTTCAGGTCCTAAATTCTGTCTAAGCAGCCCCTGTGAATCCTGCCTTAAGATACTCACAGCAGATGAGAGGGGAAAGCTGTGATAAAATCCCTGTCTCCCAGGAGCAGCAACAGCCCCATCAAATAGGTGAGAAAATGCTCTGAGATTATGATTATGCTCCATTGCCTTTGGTCCCACACCACCACACCGGTGCCTTCATCCCACCAGCACTCAGCCATGCAGGGATCAGCTCACCTGAGTGACCAAACTCCGCTCAGTCACAGACCTAAGTGTTTTCCACTCTGATGCCCAACCTGAACAGTTCCCTGATGAAATACATTTATAGAATTTGCAAGATTGATATTTCTGAGGTTACTGAGCAGGAGCAAATAACTCTTCTTTTGCAGCTTCCAAACCCTGCTCTTTGTTTAGACTCAGGTTACTGACATGAAAGCATCTCATTTAAGCATGTGTGATAATACAGTAAGGCAGGGAAGTCTTGCATAACATGGGCTAGTTTTTAGAAGTATAATTGACCACATAGATGAAGTTGGGTCTATGTCTGAGACCCAGGAAGGGTTGTTCAGCTGGGTTCACACAAAGATGGGCTTCAATTCAGATTCAGAGCACTGGCACACTGCCAAAGGCCTTGTGCCTGTGAATTTTGCTCAAAACAACAGAAACTCATAATCTTGCAGGGAAATACAGCCTAAAGTATCCCAAAGCAGTAATTGGTTCATAGCAACATGGAAATAGGCCAGAACTACATTTGCTTCAGACATGGTGGGAAATCATTCAAACCTTAGCATCAGCATTGTGGTCGCTTTGGAAATTGGGGTAAATTTGACACCACTACTGTGTTGAAAACATTCAAAAGATTTTTCCCAGTCTTCTTCCATCCCTACCTCTAAAGATGAGTTTAGAACTGCTCAGCTTCCAACATTTAGGAAGGATATACCTGTTACCTAAATCCACTTTGACAGCCAGAGATTAAAGTATATCTCAATAAACAAATAAACTCCATTTAGTTCCCAGTTACCAAATGGAAAGGAAGTTTTATAGCAAAATCTTCAAAACACACAGGCATCTGGCCTCATTCCTCCCAAAACACACCAAGGCATCTTGTTTGATCACTGATGGGCATGTTATACGGAGGGATACACACTCGCGCACCAGGAGGAAGCACGACATCAGCACCGTAAGGTGCCACGTGCCACCAGCTGTCGCTGAACTCGGCAATAGATGACATTGGCCACCTGATACTCAATCCCTGCAGATTGTGACTTCTGCAGGACACTGCTTCAGAGACTGCCTGGCCTTTTCCAGCACCATCAGCCCAGCAAAAGCCTGAAGCTAGGGCTGTTCATTCATGGCAACTGGCAGTTTAAACATGGACAGTGAGAGGAGGTACCTCCCTCGACTGCCCATTCTGCCAGTTGTCTACGAGACTGCTGCACTGCAGTAGATACAGTCACACTGTACGTGATGTGGTTCCCAAACCATCATCTACAATCTGGGTGATTTTTTTTAACAGAGCAGCTGCAAATGACTGTAGTCCGAAAGTGACTTCACATGCAATTCAGCTTCCCTGTAAAGGAAAGGAGCAACCTCTGGGAGAGGGGAGGAAGGAAATATTGGGGAAGGCAATTATCTCTGCCGCCTAGGTTTTACCTTCCTGTCCTTGTGAATCAACATCCTTAGGAAAAAATCCATTTAGAACTTTGAACCATCCTACTAAAAACATCCCATATGCTATTTTTTCAGCAGCGTGTCTCAGTACATTATTGGTGTCATCTTATTTGTTATTTTAATTTTAAAAAAAGATTTCATTTGAAATGAGTAAAGAAGAAAAACCTCAGGCTCTTTTTTTTTTTTTTTGGTTCATTGTTTCTAGACTGAAGTTGCAATATATAAAAATCACTTCAGCTGTTTTTTGTCATTACTAGAAATAAAATAATGACTTAATGACTTACTATCACATGGCTTTCAGATTACAAAAGCAGCACTACATAAAAACCAATGAAACACATATTAAATGGATTAAAATTGAGCTAGATTTCTAATAGTGACTGTATGATGTGGTTATTTGAAATAGCTGGGGATTGGACTCAATGACCCAGGAGGTCTCTTCCAGAGTTATACTCCTAAAAAGCAATTGTTAATGGAGAATCATCATCAAAGGAGGGGTATTTTCTGTGGGTCCTACAGAGATCTCCTTTTGTCCAATGTTATTCAACATCTTTAGCTGGGATGGTAAAGTTTTCAGAGGACACAAACATTTGGAGAACAGTAGACAATAATGGGCATGGGTCAATTGTGCTCACAGCTTGGTAAACTGCGTTATTTTGAACATCACTCTGGAGTGAAAGCCACTGTTCCTACATCTACAGCCAAGTCAGTCTTAGAGCGTATTCAGAAGTAGGCACTCCCCACAAGGCTGTATACTATCCTGTAAAACAGAAGATACAGTGCTTATTTGTACAAAGAGTGTGGCTGTGCTGAAAATGAAATGTTGTTATTGCCTCTGCATAAGCTGCTGCTGGTGAGACCCTCACTCATATAACAGGTACAGTCCAAGGAGGTAGCTGAAACACTGGAAAGTCATCAGAAAAAGGCTACAGCAACGATTTTATGTCTGGAAAATCTGCCTTAAAACGAAAGACTTAAGAAGCTCAGCCTCTTTAACTTCTCTAAGAGAAAGTTGACAGGCAATGAAATCAGTCTGTATTTGGGTAATGGAAAATTTTTCTGATAATAGAAAGTTGCTCAGTTTAGCAGACAAAAAGTATGCAATGTCTGACCAGCTAGAATTTGAAATTAGATTCAGGTGAGATAAAAAGTACATTTTTTTATAACGAGTTCAAATAATCACTGAAACAACTTACCAAGGAAAGATTTGGTAGATTTGTAACTCTCATGAAGTCTGAAAGGCCAGGTATCTTCCATAATGTCATCACCTGAAGGAAGTATTCATCTGGATATGGGAATAACCAGAGCCCTTGCTGAGAAGAAAGCAGTACAGGAGATCAAAGCCCCTTTACTGATTTTAAAACCTGTGAAGAAAGCTAATCTGCTCACTTTTACAGACCATCGCATACAGCCTCTTGGTCGCAATGCAGAGTCTCTCAGGAATCTCTCCATCCAACAAGCACATTTATTTTGAGTTCAGTGAGCCACCTATTAGGCCTTTATTCTTTCTAAACCTTTCCATTATTTGAGTTCTGTTTTCATATCTTCTTTTAATCCAACGATTCCTCCTTGCCTTCCCATAAAGTTGTCATTTCCTTCAGATGCTCAAACTGATGAAAGAGCCATACTGAAATAAAAGCTAAATGAGGTGAAAATATATCCCATAAAAACCCCCATTAAGGAGTTTACGGAGAGATTTCCTACTCCTTTGGCTCAGATAGCCATATTTTATTCCTTCTAGGAAACAGAAAACCCTTAATCCCATAAGAATGCAGCCAGAATCAAAGAGCAAGAGGAGGCATTAGGTTGCAAGAAGAGGAGGGGGGAAAGAAAGAAGAATTTTATAGTCAGCCCTTCAACACAGTGTGAATGAATGGGCCATCAGCACAGCTACTGCATGGAGGGCAGGCACCGAGCGGAGCGGATACAGGAGAAAAATATGATAAACTGGAAATCTACACAAAGTCCACGGTCAGATGGTACCGGGTTAACATAGTGCAATAGGCTGTTGAGTGCTTAATGAGCCAGACGCCATTAGGAAAAATGTCTATTAGAGGAAAAGAACGGAGAGAGAAGAAAGGCATGAAATGCTTGTGATTAATTAAGAAATTGAGAGAAACATTAAATTTGGTAGTTTCTCATCCCTTACACGAGAAACTGATTCTTCTTCTGAGCAAAATATATTTTGGGCCCAACCAGCTTTCAGGTTATTGCTTCCCCCATCTTGTCTGTTTGTTTGGTCTGTGCGTGAGTGTTTATCCGTTAGTCTTACAAGTTGGTCAGCGATCAACAAGACCAGCAACCACTCAATATAACATCTCAGATTATGGAAAACCAGTGTTTCGTGAAAGGTGCCTGGTATAAATGTCACATTATTTTCTCAGTCTGCTTAAGCAGTTACATGGTTTCCTGAGTTACTTCATTTCCATTTTTGATCAGGGTACCTTATGTGTTTTGAGCTTTTATTGTTTATACATTAGTTCATGTGAGGTAATTAAAATTATTTCACTTATGCCTTTCTGGTCTTCTCAAGTTAGTAAGAGACAGAGAGGTTAAACGTGTGTCTGTATTTTAATGAATCAACACTGTGCTAGATAATAGATGCGGCTTTTCCTGGACATTTTCATGTTTCTGGAACAAGCCCTGCCTGAATGTCTGGCACCTTCTGTTCAAGCCAAGTCAGGCACCGTACAACTCAGCATCACTCAGGATTTGGGCTCGTATCATTTCAATTACTTTTCCCTAAAAAGGAGTCCTCATTATTTTTGCAATTTTTCTTGTCTTCATTGTTGTCAAATTGCTTCTAAGAGACGAACACATGGAATTCATTGAGCATACAACAAAACCCACATTCAGTTAGATATTGACTGTCTTGAGGGATAACAGCAATAAAATGCGGCCAAGGGGAAAAACAGTTCACGGGTTATGGTACAGTGACCCAAGCGTTGTGGGCAGAGGGGAATGTTGCATAATCAAAACAACAATGAAGCGAGCGTGGGGAACAGCACTGTCTTCTCCACACCCTGCCATCACAGCACTGTTCCTGGAACCAGCCCCACCGCTTGTGAGAAAGCCTCTTTGAAAATCAAACCCCCAAATTTTCAAATGGCCTTCAGCCCTGTGGACCACAGATTCACCTGAACCGAGTCTGGCTAGTTCTCTGCCATGAGTATGACAGGTTTTCTCACTCCATCCTCCACATCCACCACACTAGTGAGGCCAGCAAAGCAAAATGCCATCTGTTAAGTTAGGTTCCTTAAGAAAACACGCATTTATGACATGGACTAACCCTGAGCAGATCACCATACTGTAACTTCTACTACAGCCTCTAAGCCATCTGTCTTTGGCTATTTATCCAGTCTAAGCTATTTTTCTAGCCTCTATCTAGTTAAAGGAGAAGGATTCATCTTAGAGCAACTCACCTAACCCAACAGAGGCGTCTCAGGGAGATGACTGTCTTGCTCCTTTGATGACATATGGGGACCGAATGTGCAGATGGCCGTGTTAGATGGACTGAATTATATCCTTGCTTTCTGACTTCAGAGGACAGTTTTCAATGGATGTGACAGTAGGCCTATTGAAATTCACTTTATTGACTTAACTTGGCTTCAAACCAGAGCAGACATGAACTAAGAGCATGAAGAAGAATGCTTATCCTCTGTGAGACCAAGATCTTTATCCTTCCCTGTCTTCATTGGTTATTGAAGGGGTCTAAAGTTATTAGGCTCCTAAATGAGACACCTCACTTGAATGACTGAAATGAGGCAGGCTACATCTCTGCTTTCGTGATGTTCTCTGAAGTTATTTCTTTGCAGCACCTGGATCTGTCAGCTATACAAATTCTGCAGTATGAATCCTGACCAAAATCCCAGCCTTTCACCTGCTTTTGCAGAGATACCTTCTCCCACCAGAAGCTGAAATAACACAGGCGAACATCAGGAGTGTCGCTAAAACTCACAACTTAGAGCTCCAAGTGTATTTTCTTCTTTATTCTCTTCCTCCAACTCACATTTAATCGTTTCCTCTCCTCTGACACTTTCTAAATCTGCACATTATGAAGTTCCCATGCCACACTCCTTCCCACTCTCTCCTTTACCATGCCTATAGGAGTTTACACTAAAGATTGCAGCCCTGTTGTTCTGTGGCCTGAACCACAAGAGAGTCATAAGTAATGTTCTATACAAAATACACCCATTTCCTAGAATTCACTCCCACTTTCAGTATTTTTTTGCAGAGAATCTTCTTTGGGAAGATATAAATAATTTTCCTTTTCTCCTTCCTGGCTTAATATCATGGTTGATAAAACCTACTAATTTCCTTTCTTCCCTTTTATAATATGTCAGATCTGGACCAAAGCAAGCAGCACCAACAGGAAAGCTCTTTTCTGAGAAGAGCTGAGAATACCCCATACAGTATATCTGCCATCATTCATGGCTTGCTTTAGTAACTCAGGAACAGGACTACTTGGGGTCAAGGATGTTTTGGGGTACTGTTTTTGGCTCAGTTTGGGATGAAAACATGGTCTTAATGATGAGTTCTGCCCAAACATGTCTCTGCTTACAAATTTGTGTGACCAGACCTGGTCTTTGGCGGTTTTGCTTATGTCTACCAGTGCTTCAATGTTCGTCTCCAAAATAAAGGACTCAGCTGGAACTATCATCTACTGGACAAGAATTTGACATTCCCATACACTTTTTAACACAGGTTTTACAGGATGGAGATATACTTTTCGCTGACATTCAGATCTCACCCATCTCTTCACTGTGCAGTCTCCGTGGATTCAAGTCATAAAGCTAAAACACTCTGAGGATATTATCCTGAAGGAGGCAGGTAAAATCCCTTTCCCCTCTTCAGATTCACCACTGGAGTCAGCAATGCCTTCCCATCCTGTTTCCCAGACAGAAGCTGTGGTCTCTCCATCATCCCACTCCACAAACCTGGGACATTGCCAAGGATATCTGCAGCCAAAGCAGGGTAACACAGTGTCTTACCACAAGAAACAGAGCTGCCAGTGCAGATGTTTAATGTGTACTCTTCTCTGAAGATCTGTGCTAACGGGGGATGCACAACCCAGTTTACATAAAAGAACCAATGTGAACCCTCATCCACAATTCAAACTACATACTAGTCCGAAAAATATGGGGAAATGTGGACCAGAAACAAATACCTTCGCACTGGACACAGCTTTGTGTTACTCCAGTGCCAACATTACTTACTACTTACATCACCCTGTACAAGCCATTTCAAGGAGTACCTTAAAACTAATGCTAAACCCTTACAGAACAAGGGTGACGTTGGGGATATAATTCAACCATGCACTAGAGCAGCCTCATTCCATGGACAGAGGTACAAGACAACACTGGTGGTTTGGTGATATGTGCAAGTTACCAGCAACAGCTTCTTCAGCAAGGCTAAGGCACAAATTCCTGCAATGTGCTCCATAATTCAGCCTCTTCCTCTTTAAAAGCAATCATACAGATAAACGCCGCTCACGCCGGTTGCAGCACATATTTCTGTATTTCAATTTAAATTCACCCATTGAGATGCACTACCACTTCTTTTGGTCATGCACTATGTCTACGAGTTCATGTGACACTTGTAGATTTTAAAGTAACACTTTCTAAGCTGCTGTGACATTCATACCTTTGATGAGTTCAAACAACCTCTCTTCATTTATTCAGAAAAATCTCAGTTTGGGGTCACAGAAATACAGTTACTCACAAAAAAAGCACACCGAGTAGTCAGGAAGAACCCAGCAAATCAGTTGGCAATAGAACTTTTTTTTCTTTTCAGCTGTCCAAATCAGGTGCTCTCACCTTTTCTACATATCCAGAATCACATGCCATGAGACAAACAGATCTTTTCTGAGAATATTAGCTAACACATTAGATTTTATATATATATACATAGGTACAGATGTAGCTGAGACCAACACACTTGTTGCCTTCTGCTCAGAGTTTGGACCTTAAGAAGAAGGAACAAATGTCCTGAAACATCACAGCTAGATCCATTGAAGGCTCATTTATCAGAGCTTTTACATTCATTGAAATGAATTTTCTGAAGCGTATGAAAATCTACATATTAAGATCAGGTCTCTCCAAACAGGATTTTTATAAATCCTTGCATTTTTGACTTGTGTAATCACACTCTCTTGCAGAGCACAAAGATAATTTAAACTCCAGTACCTGCTGATACTGGGGAAACAGCACTTCTTCAAGTATCTTTTCATCCTTTTGTTAGTTTTGCATCATGCATCAAGTTTTAGAGATTGATCCTTCACTACCATGCCTGCTTACCACCACCTATACACATGGAGAGTAGGTGTAAAATTGTTCTGAAACACAGAAAGTGTCCTTCTCCCATCATACCCCGTCCTCTTCCTGCTAGCACTGGATGCAAACCACCATGCAATTAACACGCTTGTCTCCCTTTGGGTTGACTGATAAAATGGAATCAGACAAATGAATTTTTGGTCCCCACCAATCTCTGAGTGCCCTGTGTTATGACAGGGTGTGAGGTGACATGTCTGATAATGTATTGTGTCACCCTCCCCAACTATTTGATGCCATTTAATGTAATGCATCCTGGCATGCCATGAGGGGATGACACAAAATGAGAAAGAAGCCAAACTGGAAATACCAATTACCCACTCTTAACCCTGAGGCAGTAGGGGGAAAATATGCCCGTGTCTGGGTGACCCTTGCTCTGCTTGTGGTCTAAGCTTCATAATTCAGGGAGTTTGTTTCGGGTACTCCTCAGTCTGAGGTCATTACTAACCATTCAGATGGCCAAAGTGCCTGTAACCCTCTACTTCATCAGAAATCCAGGAGAAGCAGTGGAGAAATCAACTGGAAAAAAAAAAAATGTAAATTGCTGTTCCCAGCATGTCAAGTTAAGCTGATATTTTGTGTCTAATGAGCTGCAAAGGAAGCCACAGGGTTTAAGGAGTAAAGAAAAGGCAGGAGAGAGCAGGGAGAAGGGAGACTGCACTGGCAGAGAGGCTGCATTAAAGAACAGGCTTGCATTCAAGGGCTGCATGGACAGGCAAGGTCGAGGTGTGTGAGCTGAGTAGAAACAAGCAGAGCATAAGAATAACACGCCCTGTTCTGCTGCAGGTCAGCCCTGGGAGAAGGTTACTCTCCCAGCCTACCCCGAGCAACTCACCGTCACCTTTCTCCCCATCTGAAGTCACTACATCTACCAACCAACCTGCTCGGGTAATTCCTGCCTAAACAGGTCCACTCAAATGATCCAAGTCAAAGCACAACCTCCTGTTTGACCCCCCGAGCACTGAGTGAGGGTACCATTTCACATGTGGGTATGTTGGCAGAGGGAGAGCGAACAACCCAGCAGAGAGGCAGGGGTGATCCTGTGGGACCCCGTGGCTCTCAGCTGCACCACAACAACACATATGGCCAACACAAACAAAAGTGCCCAAAATACTTCTGGTTAGTGGCACAAACAGGGTGATGCAGAGTCGTGGTTTCATGACAGCTGAGCTTAATACCACAGACAAGGCAGAAGTCAGCAAGGTTTCAGCAGTTTTCCTTCTGAAAATCACCTTCCAACTTCACAGCTTCTTGCATCCTCACCACATATTTCTAAAAGCAACAATTTCCACCCACATGTGTAGATCCCAAATTCCAAATACATCATACCAGGAATGGTTTCAGATCAAGGATACTGCTTCTACTTGATCCAAATCTAGTTTACCCTGTTTCCTCTCATAAGGTTGTATGAGGTTGAGCTCTCCAAATCCTCCTCTGCCAATCTCAATAGCCAGTCCTTTCCCACCACAGCATTCTTTTTTCCCTCATAACTAGTTCTTGGGAAACAATATCTGTGCAGTCTTGCTGTCTGTGTCTTCAAGCACATGTCCGTGCAAATATCTCTGTATGGTTGCATATGCCACACCATGATTTGCCCATCACTTTCCCAAAACCCATTATGATGGGTTGGCTGAAGACACTTGATCCTTCAGATTTTTTAATGGGAATAAAGGAAGTCAAACCTTTCGGTGTGATGCACAACACTTGTCACACAAATCCTGTTCTCAACATGTACTTTGTTAAAACCTCTAAAGGAAAATATTTGTAAGCTCTTTTTTTTTTGAAAACAAACCAACAACAAAAAACCACCATGATTCAAACCAAAATAATACTGTCATGAATAATGTCATAAAGATATGAGATGTGCATTCGCAGTATCTGTCAGAGGCTGCCTCAGCCTGTTCCCACGCAGGCTTGCAGCACGCTGCAAACTATGTTTAATGGTATACTTTCATTAATTACTTCCATGGTTGGAGAAACATTACCCTAGCTATAAAAAATAGTTTACTCCTATTGTGAGAAAGATGGAGAAATGCTCCAGAGTGCTTTCTGTTAGATGCGGCAACAAACGTGCCTTGTTGTAGCATTTAACAGCTGGCAGCTATGAATGTGATATGGCAGATCACAACTACACTGGACCTTCAAATGGACTAACAAATTCCACATTTTGCCAAGCAAAATTGGGAGATTCCTTATGGCAAATCTGAGGGTAACACAGATCTACCAAAAGATGATTTTATTTTGTGGGGCTGTATACTATAGTTATTATCTACTTCATTTGAACCTCTTTTTTTTTAAACAGAAGTCCCCTGCTTGTAAAAGAGAAAAAGCCTAGCCAGTCTCCAACAGAGTGGCAAAACTGAACAAATTGCAAAATCATACCGTGTAATTGCCAGAAGAACAGTGCTAAAATGATGCAATCAAATTCCAACCTGATGGAATACTGAAATAAATAAATAAATAAATAAAAATCAGACATCTGAAACTGTTGCACCAAATCAATGTGGCAACTGCAGGACTTAAGACAAAATCTCTGTGTCGTGTCCTGAACAAATGATTGCGAGCAGGAATCCGGACACGAAACACTCTCAGTTCAGATGGAGACACAGACTCAGCCCCATGAGTGACACAGCTCAAAATTGCAGGATTTTTCAGACCTAGGGGTGACAGGGTGGTTTTTTGGAACACAATGTATACAACACTTGTTCAGTCCTTGAGACAGTCCTACACAGAAGCAAAGCACATTTAGGACTGCAGCGGAGGCTAATAGAGAAATGACCTTCCTAGAGGCAACAAATCGGGCAGCCTGGGGATAATCAGCAAGATCCGCCTTCACCCAAAGCAAAGCAAATAGAGCTGAGCTGGGCCTCCTGGCCTCCAGTAAGCCACATTTCTGCACCAAGTAATAAATAACCTCATGCAACGCTGCCCCATTTCTGACTCCTCATCCTGTAGCCTATCTCTGAAAAATGCCAGTGTAGTCCTAGCAATCATAAGTGCAGCATGATTTTCTGTTAAAGTATGCATCTGTATGTTAGAAATGAAGATATATTGACATATATACATGCAAACAATTCTCTACAAATAGAGTAAAAAGGTGCAACAAGCCTCATCTACCTCCACCTCTCTCCCAATGCATGTTCAACATATTTATGAGTATTTCTAGTTCATTTTTCCATTTGACCCCAGACCTGCCTGTGTTGTGATTCTCCTATATTTAAGTAGAACACCCCTTGTGTTCAATACTTAAATTTCACACTTTATAGTCTATACGAAATACTGTTAAGCCTTAAAGAACAGCCACTATAAGAACAAGAACAGTCATAAAGATTCTACAGGAGCCTCTCAATTGCCTTAATTTCTTATTTTATTGCAGTAAAACTTTGCATGTTTGAGTCATTCTATCCTCAACAAATTGGTAACTGCAGGTAAACAAAATGCTTGGATAGTGATCAAAATCTCAGTCTTGCCAATGACTATGTTTGTGCTGTTAGAGAAGTGTTGGTGTGTTATGAAACTAAAATTCTACCATTCAGAAGTCAAGCATAAAAGCAAAGGAAAGGCATTTGTTGGTTTGTTAAGGAACCTGTGAGCATTATAATAGCCTGGCAACTCCCGCTTCTGAGCATATTTTCCCTTGAAAATTCTTTCCTTTGCTGCTCATCACTTGTTCTGTTGACATAGACAAGGCTCATCAGCATCCAGCTCAAAAAACTACACTCAGCTCTGTAGTAACATTGCTCCCATACGTTAGAGTGAACTTTCCCCGCAGCATAATTGTGTGCATTTCGGGGAAAGGAGGTGCCAAATGTGGTCTCAATGTCTGTGGCTGGAATGGCTCTTACCGGAGCATGACACCTGCATTCATGCTCCACACTGCTGCTGAGGCTTCAGCAGAAGGGAACAAGGTTAGAGTAGAAGAACCACAGACTTGTGAAGGGATTTTTCCAATCTGTACCTCAGTGTCACTAATCCAATACCTGCTTCCAAGTTTTCTGTTGGTAGAGCATTTTAGAAAGGCTCAGGTTTATTTTAAATGCATTAATATTCTTCTTGGTTTAGATTAGGAGCACCAGCCATTATAGCTGAAAGGATCTAAGCTACTTGGTTTGAGAAATCTGACCCAAAAGTTTATATTTCTTTCTAACATGACTCCTTACATAAATAAGGCTTAGCATAGCCAAATTTTCTGTCAGACAGTCCTTCACCAACGTGTCAGGCCTCATCAGCTGAATGTGGCAAAAGAATAGCAACCTCAGAGATGCTGCATTCCCACAGATTTTCTGCATATAGGTGGCTGAGTAGGGGAGCAAGACTTCTAAATGACAGCAAGGTCAATAGGCAGTAACTTACTGTAGATACCAAGAATCCACAGAAATGGTACCACTCATATCCTCCAATGAGGATACACAAACATGTAAGGAGATAATTTTCTTAAGTTCTACTGTTCATAATGCTTCCATCCCTCCATCAGGTAGTAGACAATATCAAGAAAGATCAAGAGGCAAACTCTCTTTTATGTTAACCCAAAGCAGAGCTTCTCCCTTTTCAACTGAATTTTATAAATAGAGGAAAAACAAGATCAAAATTATAAGGACCTTGCGCTCAGTGATGAGCAGCTGTTAAGGCATGACTTTATGTGACATTGCAGCTATCATTCACGCCTGACTGAAGGAAATAGTGCATCCCCTGGAATAAGGTATTACTCATTATTCAATCAAGTATCAGGTGCTGACATAAACTATCCCATCAGCATCATGAGGTTTATATGGGCATAAATTTAAAGTAGTTCTAAATGAAGTCTTGAGCACTGTAGCCATCAGACTTGATAATTCCTATATGGAGTCCTACTACTCACGGGTGAACCACAGCCGGCCATGAGAAGTATTTTTCACAGAATCACAGAATGGCAAGGGTTGGAAGGGACCTCGGGAGATTATCTAGTCCAACCCTCCTGCTAAAGCAGGGTCACCTAGAGCTGTAAATATCTGTCTCTATCTAACTAATTATCACTGTAAGAACAAATAATACAATCTAAATTAAGAAACAGTAGGCACAAAATATTATTATTCAAGGCAAGATTT
Source organism: Egretta garzetta (assembly GCF_000687185.1). Classification (NCBI taxonomy): domain Eukaryota; kingdom Metazoa; phylum Chordata; class Aves; order Pelecaniformes; family Ardeidae; genus Egretta; species Egretta garzetta. Next base: position 2,373,036 of record NW_009258613.1, read on the forward strand.
CTATAGGTAACCCTACCTGAATAATTAGGAGCACCATCTCTGGTCCTCAGGGTTTCAAAAGACAGGCATATACAAGGGTACACGTATAACTCTCTGACCCTGTTTTGCAAAATTAATAACTTGCTCAAGCAATACATTGATGGAAATCCAGGCAACTCAGGGAAAAATGATGAAGAAGAACCTTCAATACTTTGATAAGATTCCCTAACTATAATCTCCTAAGAGGATGAACTTCCTTACACTCACAAGGGGTTTGGGGAAGCTAGCGTACTTCAGTACTCCTCTCGCAGACTTATTTGATGACAGATTCTGTTGTTGGATTGTTGTTTTTACTTTCACAGCAACATCGGGAGCCAGTCTAGGAAATGATGCTGTAATATTCCAGGAACAAATGCAAGAAGTGAGGAGTCCTACTCCTTTCATCCCCCACAAAGCAGCTCACAAACTGTATCACAGAGGATTAAGGTCCCGAGTCCTGGAGACTTGTGGTCAGCCTTGGTGGGCACTTTCCCAGCTGAATGCCATCTCCTTCAGTTCACCTTCTCCTACACAAAGATTTTGGCACCATTTTGAGAAGTCAGCAAAAGTATTCTGCTTCTTGGCTCTGACATAAAATGCAGAGTATGCCAGAAAAAGCCCAGGAAAAATAGCTGAGAGGAACCGTGACCCAGTGGAGCATGTCTATAAATCCGAACGGATCAGCCGTGCAGTTTCCCTCACTTTCTCTAAGGCACCTGCAGAGGAAAGATTTGCAAGAGAGAAAGTGACTGGAAGTTTTCCTATACAATGGGGTCCTGATAGGGGAAAAAAAAACAGATAGGAGTAAAGGGAGCCTCTGGAGCACAGAGTCTTCAGGTTTGAGAGGAAAAAATCCAACATAAAAATAATCTTTGTTTTAAAACAATCCTTTTAGCACGAGCTAAGCCCTAGTGTGGCATTTTGTTCTATTTGTTATTTGTACAACAGTAGGACATAGATGTCTCCAAGAACAAGGTCCTTTGCTTTAGGTTGCTCACACAAGCATTGTGAGAGACACTACCTGTCAAAGTGCCTTTCTAAACAGACCTGACAAAGGGGAGAAAGATGGGGAGAAAGCAAGAAGCATAATTTTGTGCATGAGGAAGGGAAGAGAAATTTAAAAACCTGTCCAAAGACATTGCAGAAATCACTAACAAGGCTCTGGTGTGATCCCAGCTCCCTGGTCACACTCACTGGTAGGTGACTACTGATATAGTAACCACCTGACCTAGCTCATTAATCGCATGTTAACCTTCCCTGACTACAACTCACTCTCTTGCTCAGACCTTTAATGCTTCTAAAAATGGAAGGTAAAGAAACAAAAGTACACTCCAGGGCACTTGAAAAATCTGTTGTTGTATTTTATTATGAACAATGTAAAAAATTAAGAAAAGCTGCCACGAGGTTCTAACAAAACCCATTTAAGCATGTTCTCAGATACCTTCTTAATTCCTGCCCTTAAGATCTTGGATTTCCTTTGACTATAGGCTCTTTAGGCGTTCACCAAATATTCCTGCTTACTTGTTGTGTTACTCTAAACACTTCTGTCCCTTACCTAAAACCTGCAGGATCTGTCCACCTCGTTCAGATGACTAGTGCCCGTGCAGTGACTGGACTGGCTGGTCTGAGGAATTACACCCTTGAAATACACTTTTCAAAAGGCAATAAGAGATCACAATGAGGAGAGCCAAGCATTGGAACAGGCTGCTCAGAGAGGTTGAGCTCTCTCCATCCTTGGAGGTTTTGAAAACCCAGTGGGAACTGATCTCATAGCTGACCCTTCTTTGAATAGGAGGCTGGACAAGAAACTTCCTGAGGTCCCTTCCAGCCTGGATTTATCCCATGATCTTACGGTCTTATTGTCCAAGACAGATTATTAGCCCTACAGAAAGCGGATCTTTATTTTAAAGATGCTCCAAATTCTGCAATATGATTCAGTTTAAACTATGTCTCACTAAAAGAGACAGAAGTGACTCTTCTGTGTACATGAATTTGATATTAGACACTAAAAAGTCATTTGTGCTATTGATACCTGCAGCAGTGTTTCCAACAGCATTCAGATAGCCAAATCACCTTCCAATGTTGATATCAGGTGTATAATTCTCTACAGGAAATTTGATAGCAGTGTGGTAAAGGGGGGGGTGGGGGTGTTGAAACCTGGTGTCCTGCCGCAGCCTGGATCTTGTGCTCCCCTTGCTGTCTACCTGCTGTATCAACTCACACCATCCAGCAGAGACACTTGAAACATCTCAAATCCCTAAGCACTGTGCATGTAGGCATGCATGCAGGTCTCAGATGATTTATGTATGGTTTGATTCACCAACCTGATGAACTGCAAAGCACGTGGGCAGTAGAAGTCCAACTGCGTGTTTTCAGTTGTCAGTCAGGGCTAGGCAAAGCAACAGGCCACAAGGCCATTGGAGAAGATAACATAGATGTCTTTCCTTACGCATATTAATTCATTTAGCCCAGACAGTCTTTGTTCTACCTATATCGTTTATAAAACACCTACTACAAAGGGTCTTGAATCTTGACTAGGCTCATTCATTAATATTCAACACATCCCAAGAGCACTTAACAGTTCCTAATCAGCAATATTATTTTTCTTGCTTGTTAGTGAGCATTTACGTGTTGTATTTGTTCAGATGCAGCATGTTAAATCAGTGCTGACTGTCTTCCCAAAATCATATGCACCAGTCTCATGGCACATTTGGTTGATGAAGCTGGATGATGTCCTATAAGCTGTGCCACAAGAGTTTATTGCATAGACTCTGGTTGAGTTCATTACTTACATCATAGGTTGACAACTTCAAAGTTAACTCAAAGCTATCCAGGCAACTCTGATTTCAGTTTGCTGAACTGTGAAACTACCATACTTTCCACTGACACAGTTTAGTCTGATGCTACCATATAATCATCCTGCAGTACATTAAAAGAGAGAACATGGTCTGCCACTGTGACAACCTTGACGTTATACCACTTCACAGAAGCCGGTAGCCCTATCGGGTACTAATATCACCAAGGGCTTGGTGCACACAGCTGAGAAACAGTGGCTTCATTACTTATCAGTGATCAGCTGAATTGTGGAGACTGTCCATATGATTGACTATCTCCAGATACGTGGAAATATAATGTAACTTTAATGTTCTTTATCAAAGTTTAAGATAAGAAACTTGACCTCATCACCAGGTCAAGAGCATGTGCTCTGAGGGTTGTGGAGAGCTGCAGCAGCTCAGCTCATACGCTTCAGTGGGTTCAGTTGCATGTTTGAGCCCTATGCATGCTTGATTTAATCTGCTTGATCCCATTGCCTGAGATCCCTATGCAATGCAGGGATCTAGCTCTCCACAGCTTCCAGCATACCTATGCAAAAATACGAATACCAGCTTTGATTTTATAGGGACAGTCAAGGAGCCTGTAAACGTAAAGGTATTTCATGAAAAACCTGGGGCATTCCAAGAAAACCATGTTGTGCAACTGTTAAAAGCTAGGGATGATCTACAGTCAAGGGCCTGCAAAAAGAGTAACAGTAATTAGAGCCACCGCTCTTTCTGTTCCCCTGAGCATCAGAAAACACATCAGATACGCAGTAACAGTTATGTAATAGGAAGCAATAATTTCCGGCAATTTCCACATCAGCATATTATATAATGAACACATTGATGTGGAACTGACCAACGACCAAGCCACAGAAGGATGTAACTTTGGCAAGTAGATTTATAACTCTTAAAAAAAAAAAAAGAAAGCGGAAGAAAGAAAAAAGGTGTTAGTTCCAGTGCCATGCTTTTTCTTCCAGGCAGTCTGCAAACATTGTGCAACATAGTTCTACAAAGCTTCAAGGACACCAAATGGGTACAAGTGTCCCTATTTCATATCTGTGTAAGGTAAGGGGAGGATGGGAAGTTGTAAGGTACTGGAATAAGATAGCGGGAGTTTGGATTCCTGTGGCAGTCCCACTAGAAATACACAACATGACATTAGGAAAGCCATTTTAGGCCAAAATTCAAAGGCATTTAAAAAAATTGGCTACCCAACCAGATCTTCAAATGCTCCATGGCTGGAGTTTATTGATTTTAAGGGAAGTTGGTGCAAATCTTTTCAGGGAAAAAAAATATCTCTGGCACCTCCTGAACCTGGCACTGGTGATTTGCCCCAGAGACTACATGCATGCTTTGTGTTATACACATGTCAAACCTGAGGTCTTGCTAAGTTTGAGCCTGGATCTCTTTGTAAACTGGAGAATATTGTCTGCTTATTCACTTGTCTGTCTTGGAGCTAAGCTTTTTAGATGGTCGGTAACCTAGACAGAATAATGGAATCATAGAATCATAGATTAGTTTGGGTTGGAAGGGACCTTTAAAGGTCATCTACTCCAATCCCCCTGCAATGAGGGGACATCTTCAACTCAATCAGGTTGCTCAGAGTCCCATCCAACTTGGCCTTGAATGTTTCCAGGGATGGGGTATTTACCACCTCTCTGGGCAACCTGGTCCAGTGTTTCACCACACTCATAGTAAAAAAATTTTTTCCTTATATCTAGTTTAAATCTACCCTCTTCTAGTTTAAAACCACTAGCCCTTGTTCTTTCACAACAGGCCCTGCTAAAAGTTTGTCCCCATCTTTCTTATAAACCCCCTTTAAGTACTGAAAGGTCTCCCCAGAATCTACATGTTTATTCCATGCCTAAAACAAACTCACAGAGGAATAACAATTTTATAAATAATGACTAATAATGTAATAACAGGAGGAAACATTAAAAAGGCAAGTATTTTTTAATCTTTAAAGGAGCATACTCAACCTAACTTATGCTTATTCTCCAGCTCGGGTCATAACAGCTTTTGCAAGGTGAAAGAAGGCCTGATTCAAAGAAGGGTTAAGGTTCAGGTATGTTCCCTTATCTCTCCGGGATAGGAAGATTTCCCAGGATGGAGGAGAATAGGAAGCCACAATCTCAGTCTTGCATAAAGTACATTTTACTGTGATTGATGAACACATGCAAGAGTCCTGGTCCTTCTTCTAGGAAAATCAGTGGAAGCTCAGCCACTAATTTCAGTAGAAACCATCTGTGGCCAAAGCAAAAAATATCATTAGCCCTGTGGTTTTTTTTCCAGCAGTGATGTCTACAGCCAGGGCATGATGAGCAGAAATGTCAGCATATTAGTATTTAGTCTGAAATGACAGCATTGGGTTTGACAAGTGACAGACTGAATGCAACAAGTCTTTGATTCTGGCAGGCAGTTTCTTTCCAGAGTCCTGAAGGTTATACAGACTAGGAGACAACTATTTTTATATTCAGTCTGCAGAGTCAGGACTCCAGGGAAATTGTTTTGTTTTACTTTGAAGTCTTTGGAACATTAAATTTTACAGACATAGATTCACATCTGCTTCCACACTTCTAAGACATTTACAAGTGATCTGACCTCTTTTCAGCCTCATTAGACTTACCAAATAATTGCAAGCAAACAATCAGACCCCTCTGAAGGAGAAAAGTGTCCAGACTGTGCAAGTAGGATGCATTCTTAATTGGCACATCCATGCACCACTGAATATTGCTCGGGCTCATTGCCGCTATGTGATTTAACGCAGCAGTCTGTACTTCCCTCTGTGTCTGATAGTAACGTGACAAGGGATGTTAAAATGTATGCGTCTGGGAAACATAATAAAGTAAAAACACTGGGGAGAAAGCAAGGCAGCAGCTGTATATTTATAGTAGGTTTTGTATAAGCAGAGCCAAATCACAGCTCTACCAAAGTTTGGAATTGGGGAGAATGTGTTGCAAAGGGGGATTTGGATAAAAGTACATGGCTAAGTAGTAACAGAACCTGTGGATGCTTAGACCCACTGAAAATCATAGAATCATAGAAAGGTTTGGGTTGGAAGGGACATTTAAGGGTCATCCAGTCCCCTGCCACGGGCAGGGACATCTTTCACTAGATCAGATTGCTCAAAGTCCCATCCAACCTGACCTTGAACACTTCCAGGGAAATCAAGCCCAAGTGTCTCAAATAGAGAACCTGGAGGAGTACAAAAACTGAGAGTCCTTAAAGACAAACACAGGTAGTTCATTACTTGAGACATGACATAACCACAAGGATTTACACAAAGAGGTGAAGTCCAGGGCTCTGTAAGTCTTCACAACATAAACCAGTAATGTTTCTACACTCACATTTCACTCCCATGCCATGCACAGCTCAGGAGGTCATAGCAAAGGCAGCGCTGTGCCAGTTCTTCTGATCTCCAAAGCATCCATTGCATCCCTGGAAGGAACAAGAAGGAGCCTGCAGGAGAGGAGACACTGAGTTGTCAGGAAGCACTGGGTGAAAGGAAATCTTGGTAGTGCCTCTCCTCTCACTGTGACTCATGGCCATATTGACCAAGGGAAGAATCTGTTCAAGTTTTTCTACTCTCCAGACTTTTTCCTTCTCCTGGGAAGAATTATCCATCAGCTCATTAAGCAGGCTCTGGTGGCAGTACCTGAACAAAATGGTTAGTGTGCCATAGTACTAAATTACCTTTCCATGAGCAAAAGGGTTGATTTGTAAAGGGTCTTTACAGTGGGTTCACACTTCAGAAGTGGTCCAAAGGGAAAAGACCAGAATGTGCTTTGTGGGAACCAAAGGTATAGAGAATACCCTGGGAAAGCCTAGTTACTCTCACATGCTACATCTCTAGAAAATGAAGAAGGCTCAGCTATTTAAGGATCAAATGTGCCTTTAACTTTTCCCCCATACAGCTTATGAAGACTGTTGTTACCCACAAAACTGGTGCAACAAAACCGCATCAGTGGTCATTTAATTCCTGCCCCCAGACACACATTGCAGTGGTTGAAGGAGGAGCTCCGTTTCCACAGTCAAGTCACATCAAGGCTTCTCTGCTGAAAACACAAGCTAATGTAGCTCCACAGGACTGGTGCACCCTGGGGTGAAAACCTGTGTGACCACTGAAAAGTGAGCAAACGCCACCATCCCATTTCACTTTCCATTTCTACTTTCCAAGGGAAATTTTGACCACTGCCTGGGAAGGGATTGGTGCAGGCTGGAAATGAGAGATATCCAACCAATTCTAACCCATCGTGTCAGCTTGCTCAGGAGTCACCTGTGAGAGGGCAGGGTCATCTCTGCACTCATGGACAAGAGGATCAACGAGGAGAAGTCTAATGTTGCAAGAGAAAACAGAAACCTGAGCAATTTGGGGTCATTGTAACAAACCTCTGCAATGCCCTGGAGCATACACCCCCACATATCTCAAAAATTCCTTCAGCTCTCATCAGCACAAAGAAGGTTAACAGTAAAACTCTGGGCAGCCCACACCCAGCACTTTTAATTTCAACAACTTCTAGCCTCGAGGAATAAAAGGAAAGAAAGGGCTTTCTCTGTTTCACATGGATGGGAAGATGCGGAACATTTAATCCAGTGCAAGATCTTGCATCCCATCTTGGACAGCAGCCAGAAGCTGGAGTCTGAGAAGAAGGCAGGAGAACAAAGTTGGTTCGGGGATGTGGGCTAACATGCAGCCTGCAGACCATGCGGTTCTCTGCTTTCTAACAGCAACTGCATTGCAAATCAAAACGTGTCCTGCCTGCCTAGAGCAGCACGAGTCAGTCTTGAGTCAACTCCACCTTTTTTACTGATATTATTTCTAATTCTTTAGGGGATTTGGATCAGAGTTAATAATGTATTTTATTTTCTCTTTTTCAAAGAAGAAGATCCAAATATCACTGAAGTCAAAAGGAGTTTTCAGCCCTTGATGGGATCCGGAGAGCAAGTAACAGAAAAAGGCACTGTTTCAGGGGAGACCCAGCAGACACTCACTGACAGTGATCAATGGGTCCTGAAGCAGAGAAAAGGGAAGATCAGGAAGACTGATCTCATTTGGCATGCAGACGGCATCTCCGGTTCCCCGCATGTCCAGCTCAGTGGCAGAGCGATGAGCAAAGGTCTCCCCGGTGACCTCAGGCTGGGCAATGCCCCCATATGGTGCACTGACACGCAGACCTGTACAACAAGCTGTCAGAGGAGAAAAGGCCGGACACTTCTCCACATTCAAATTGCACTGTCAAAAACTTCAGACAGAAACATGTATTTTCAGTCTTAAATCACCCTGCTCAGCACAGACTGAAAAAAGTTGGTGCCTGGAAGGCTTTTTGGGGTCTTCTTTTAGCAAAACAACAAGGAACTCTGCAATTCCCCCATGAAAAAAAAAAAAAATCATAGCTGATACAGTAAGATTAAATGGATGAGATTATGCAGAAGCATAATATCATTTATAAAGATGACTCTTAATAACTACAGAATTACTTCAAGAATGAGATCCTTAATAGGGGTTGCTGAAATCATCCTGGAGAAGTCAATAACAATACAAATATCAATTTCTCAGTCATGTAGCATAGTCAACAAAACACTGCAGACACTACAAGCTCTCTCCTTGGCCGGTGGAGAAGGCTCCAATGAATCCCTCGGTGGAAACAGCTCATGATCTTTTGATCTGGTAGGCCAGGCCTGAGAGAGACCCCTGAGATTTTGCAGGCTGTGTGCAGCCAGTCCAAGCACCAGAGAGTGAGGCTTTATGCTCCAGACTCTGCGTTCCCCACCCAGTCCCTTACACCACAGACAAGACAAATCCCACGGAACTCAGCCTTGGCAAACTGGACCCGCTCTTGGCCCCACCACTATGCTCTTCCTCCAGCCCCTGTATCATTTCCACCACCAGATACCCCATTACCTGAGAATTTTTGATATCTGTGAGACGCTTCTGCAAAAGGGGAGCTGGACATATGCGTAAGTGCCCTCTGTCCCGGCTCCTTTCAAAACATTTTTTTCTGGTGGATGGGGCTTTGGGATTTCACAATGAGACAGTGCTGGCAGGGAGAGGAGCAATGGGGGTTTCAGGGTACTTGGAAAACCCAGACTCCCCACTCTGGATGTACCAAACGGTCCATGAAAAGCCATCTGGGTCAGCAGGATCTGAAGATGTACCTGATGCCCATTTCTTCTGGAAGCCCTGCCTGGCAGACATGGGCATGGCAGAAGCAGTGTCTCCACATCCCACAGGTTGGAGCAGAGCTGCTTTCCTGGTGGCTCCAGCCAGGACATTTCTGCTAGGGGAGAGGTACTCATAGTACATCACACCTGGGAAGGGCTAAGGATGAGCAGCAGCTACCAGCCTCCCATACAAAGGTACCTAAAATATCCTCTAAAATGTTACTAACCTGTGTCAAACCCAACTGCTGGCACACAATGGAGAACAGGGTCCCTTTTGTGCATTTCTAAGCCACTGGCAATGACTCTTTGTGAACCAGCCTGCAGCACCCTCCTTAGAGGAGCAGGCTGAAGCCGTTTGCCCTACGTATTCACTCTTCGTTATGATTAACTCCTCCGTCATAGAGAGGGACACAAGCATCCATCTCCGCTCGGCCAACTGGAATCTCTGGCCAGCACACCCCGTGCCATTTATCACCGGCACTTATGTGGGAGAGGACAACAGCAGGTGCCATTTGTGTCAGCATCGCTACGTGAGCCGACTGATTAATTAAAGCCACGCGGCCCCCAGACTGCCAAGAGGGCAAGGAGGAGCGGGAGGGATCGTTTGATAGCTTTCCCTTAGCGCTCGCTGTCTCCTTCAAAGGCCCTTTGAGTAGAAACACACAAATCCCACAGTGCCTTTGAGCCATGGAGATGGGAAGGGCAATCTCCCCAGGGAATGGCTCTTGGGGGTTACTGTTGGTGGAGGTCCATACCCCAGAAGGGGGCATGAGGGCTCCATGGACTCGCCCCTTCTCCTGCAACCTTGCTTTTAAACATGCTGCTTTAAAAGGAGTGATAAAAAGGAAAAATAATCCCAGCAAACACTAATTAAACAATTGCCCCACATCCTCCAAACCAGGAATCTCTGTTATTCATGGACCAGAGCTGATGGGTGTAATACCATTTATTTTCATTCTCACACTACAATTGCATTCATGCAGTTTCACCAGCCCTCACATGACCGTCAGTTCAACCAATTCCAGTAAGCCTGGACAGATGCCAGTGTGAGACCAACACTAGACCTTGCCATGCACGTCCCCAAGCTGTTACAGAAGAGCTGTAATGACAGACCCTAAAGCGCTTCTTGCACATTTTCAGCTGGGCTGGATTTTGTAACTGCATGAACCTCAGTGACATGATATGCCACATAAGGGTGGCCCAAGGGGAAGAAGTCATTTGGGTATGAGGCAGGTCTGACTCACGGGGATGAGGCTACACATTGCACTGGATCAACCATTTGGGATTGCCATCCATCTCTGGCACAGAGACGCTGACCTTCTTCCTACAGCGCCGTCGTCGCACAGTCACCCACAGCCAGGCAGTTTTCCTCACTGTTCTGGGATGCAAAACTCTTCCTGAGCCTGATCACTGGCCAAAACCCTTTCCCATACTTTGAGATTGGGAAGCAGAAGATTCATTTCACTGTGGAGAGACATCAGCCAGGACCCTGCTACTTTTCAACACTTGCTTACGTCTTGCTGGAGCAAAGGGCACTGGTTTCTCTATTATGGATGTGCAATCAAAATAAAGAGAATTCCTGAACTTTTAGCACACTAGAGGTATTTCTCAGACTCAAAATAGCCACTTGGCACAGCTTAAAGGTGGCTTGCACTCAGATTTTTAGCCTGCCAAGTAACGTTATTTCAGCAAACAGCACTGCAGCCCTCACTCCTTAGCAGCTGTGCACAACCCCTGCCCCAGTCTTACATCATGCAAAGCTAGAATGAGCCTAAAGGAAAAGATTTAAGGTGATTTTGCCAAGGATCTTTCATTGGATTGTCCAAGAGGAAAATGCAGGTTTTCATGTTATCAAATACACTTTAGGAAAAGTTCGGAAAGTTAGGAAAGGAGCAGCTGAGTGGGTAAATTTGCTCTTGTTCTCCAGCAGCATTGCCAGGGACACCATGGTCAGGGTCAGGATGAAAGGCCAACATCTGAGCTCACTGAAGAGCATTCATCTGGGGGTATTCCCCTGTACCTGCATCTCTCAGCCCTGTGAGGTTAAAGGATAAGATGGCTCCCAGCTTGGTTACCCTGAAGTTCAGGGAACTGGGGTTGTTTAGCCTGGAAGAAAGGAGGCTGAGGTGAGACCTTATTGCTCTGTACAACCACCTGAAAGGAGGGTGTATCCAAGTGGGCGTTGGTATCTTCTCCCAGGTAACGGGCAATAGGATGAGAGGAAATGGCCTCAAGGAAATGCCAGGAGAGGTTTGGATTGAATATTAGGAAAAATTTCTTCACTGAAATCGTTATCAAGCATTGGAATGGGCTGCCCAGGGAAGTGGTGGAGTCCCCATCCCTGGAGGGATTTAAAAGATGGGTAGATTAGGACATGGTTTAGTGGTGGGATGGCAGGGTTAGGTTAACAGTTGGACTTGATGATCCCAAAGGTCTTTTCCAACTTAAACGATTCTATGATTTTATGAAAAAAGTAGTATGGGGTTAAATGCACCGAAGCTGCCTCATCAGTCAGGAGGGCCAGCAGAGCTCACCCCTAAACCAGGGTGAGCATTAGCAATGCGAGTCTTGTGCAGCCTCATGTGCCAGATGTGACACCCAGATCATTAATCCCAGCTCAGTTAGGATCCCCATCATTTCTGGGGACATATACCAGGGAGTTCATCCCAGAGCACCATGTCCCACCCATTGACTCTTTGCCCAGCTGAGGAGAAAACAGCCAAATAGCCGGAGAGGCTGAGGCACTGCAGATGCAGATCAGGGGAGACCCCAAAACTTGCATCTAAAACCAAAAGCTTAACATCTGCATATCCTGTTGGGCACTATAAGCAAAGCTGGGAGGAAAAAAATTGTTTAGCAGTCATCAGAACAGAGCAGCAGGAGCGATGATTTGCTGTACCTTCTCCACTGTCCCCTCCCATCCCTAAACAGTGATCAGGTCCCTGTGCACCTGGGGAGGAGGCAAAGGCCTCCCGGCCACTCTGTGCAGCACCAGCCATGTACCTGGACCAACAGAGGGGCCAACAGCAGCAAAAGCATGGATGGGATTTGGATAATCCGGACAGCGGGCTTTCCAGTCAAACACAGGGTTAAACATACACGAATGCAGAGTGCTCTCCTCTCCCCTCCTGTAACCTCCCTCCTGTCTAGAGGTCCTCTCCAGTGTCTTCTTCCCAGCCCCAACAGTGGGGTGAACATCCTCCCTCTTCCCGCTGCCTTGCAAAGCTGGGGCCATCATTCGGGCACCAGGGAGTTGATGAAACCAGCCCCGACTGTGCCTTTTCATCCTGCAGCCTTTGCTGCCATCTACAGCCCCACAACTCCTCGGGGGGACAGGATGGGGATGGGGACCAGAGTGGGGTGCACACCCCACGGGAAACCCCCCATGCCCCGAGGGCCATGGTGATTGCTGGCCTCTGCCTGCCCCCCCCCACAGAGCTCCCCCCAGCTGGCTGAATAATGCATGGGCAGTAATTTAGTTCAGGCAATTCGCCCTTTTTTGTCTGCAGGTTTAATCATTGGGAGATAAATCGCCCGCATCCCTCGCTTCCCGGACGAGGAATCGTTAGGGGCCAGACCTGCAATTTATTATATTTTGGCAGAGAGAAGGTTTAAGCGCTCTGGGGTGGGGCGAAGAAGGAAGGAGCTCTCAAAGAGACCATGAATTAATGCTGCTAAATACTCACCTCTAATCCCATGCATCTGTAAGTGGGGTGATTGCTGTGATTTGAAGAACAAGGAGAAACTGAGGCAGTGGGAACTCACATCGAGACACTGCAGGGTCAAAAGCAATACTCCAAATTACTTAACGCTGCAAATGGGTGAATTCCCACATCATCCTCCCTTCCCTGGGTACCCAGCAGCATCTTGTCACAGTACCACCCCAATATAAAAATAACAAAACACATTAACTCCTACAAAAAGAACTTTCTCAGTAGGTTTCAACGTGTCCCAGGGTGGCAGCAAATATTGCCCTGCCTGGGTACAAAAGGGCAGGAGTCTCTTTAGAGGATTAAACTGGAGGCTGGACTTCAGCTCTGCAGTAACAGCAGCCATGCAGAGATGAGCCTGGTGCCCGTATGTGCTCCCATCTCTCTTGATATTCACAGGCATAAATGGCAAACTTAAAAAATTAATGTAAGGTTAATTTTACATAATAAGTGATATTCCTTTTAAAATTAAATGCACGTTCAGACAGTATGTAAGAATTCAGACAAAATTCTGTTTTCAGTGAAAACCATCCCATGTTTTTAATCATTTTTCCTTTCCTCTTTCCTTTCCTTCCTTTCTCCTTTCCCCTTTCCTTTCCCCATTTTTCCCCTCTCCTCTTCCCTTCCTTTTTTCTGGATGAACATTGCCTATTTAATTTGGGTATCAAGACAAACTGGGGGTGAAAAGAAACTGTATCTTTACATCTCTATGCCCTGACATTCCCAGCACACCCTACAGCATTTGAACACGGCTCAAGACTGGCACATTTCAACCACTCGATCACGTCATAGGACTGCACCAACCTGGCAAAAAAAGAGAAAAAACACAAAAAATCACAGTTAGTCATAAAGCCAGGAAACCTCTTCACATGAAAGTCCTTGCCCACTCAAAGGGACTTTAGATCCCAACCTCATAAACAGTCTTTTCAGTGATTGTATCATGAGAATTTTGGAGAACTTGCCATGCAAGTACCGCAAAGACGCCAGGGAAATCCATTTAGCAAGCAGATTAAACAAGACAGACAGCTGGGGACACTGTATCCACCAGGTACGCGCAGCCATAGCTAACCTGAAGTGATGTTGAAGAAATGTAAAACCCAACAGGCGAGTGTATGTTAGAGAGGGAGGAGTTTATGTGGCACCGATACCTACAGCATGGAATGAACCCAACCTGCCCCAATCTCATTCTCCCAAATGTTTGCAGTCATCAGAGCTTTCCCGTCTTAACAAAAGAGTCCACAGCTTTTGTTTATTTCTGACCCATTTCTAGAAATAGGGTGAGAGCTATGTGGCATCCTGCGGTGCTGAGTTAAGGCAAAGGCCAATAATCCAACGGAAAATGAAGCCAGGATGAGTTAAAAAAAAGATACCTCTGAGGGACCGAACTCAGCAAAGTGTGTAGGTCTTGGGCTACGCAGAAAAACCAATAGAATTTAGGCCAGCAGTGCACTTGGGGACATCTGAGTTTCTGCCAGGCCTCTCCCCCAGCAGAGAGCAAACGGACACAGCCAGCCAACCCTCCCTTCACAAAACACTGCCCCATTTTTTACATTACTGCTGGTGACTTTGCTGGAGGACACCTCACATTTGCATGGTCCTGCCTGATCGCCTAGAATCTAGTCCATTATGGCTGCATCTCCGCTGGGTCATGGTAACCATCCACCGCTGTCACAGCTGTCCACACTGGGTTACTGCTTTTACAGTGTATTTTGCTTAAAAAAACTGCAGAAGGCAGTAATAGCAGGGGAGCTACAGCCTCCTCTGGGAAAATCTGCCCACAAGCCCAATCAGTCCTCTAGAAATCTCTTCTACAGCAGCTTTTTCTGGTAGAAACAAATGTTTTCGTTTCCAGCCTAAGCTTTTTCTAAGACTATTTGCACCACTTGTTTACTACTCCATACTGGTCCCTGAATTAAAATGTTCTCTTGCCTTACTCCTCCAAACCTGTGTCTGCACTACAGAAAATGCTTTCTATACTCTCACTTCAGAAAAGGGCCTGTTTCACCAACGTGAAGCTGAACAATTTCCGCTAGATCTCCAGCCAAGACTGCAAAAGACTCGTGCAACCATCGAATCTTGGGAGATATCCACCACTGGCAGCCAAACCCTAGAGAGAACAATTTGGATCTGAGCTCAGCCCTTGTCCTGATTTGGCCTAAGCTGGGCTTCGGATCCAGGCACTTGCTCATGTCTGTCTTTCCTCTGAGAAACAAGAAAGGAGGGGAATTTCTTGCCAAGTCCTTCCAGGCTCTCTTGATGGCACCCATCCCCATCTGATCCAACAAATTCCATCTTGTTCATTTTGGTCTTGGGTGCCAGCAGGAGTTTCTCACCTTTGCAAAAGGAGGAGTTCCTAGTTTCTAAGTGATACAGAGGGAGGGCAAGTGGGTGTTTTCTGTGGATGCCATTGCAAAGTGAGTTATGTTTCAAAGGACACACTGTACTCCAAGTGCAGGTTGTGTGAATGAACTCCAGTGCCCTTCACCACGCCTGCCTCAGAGCCTCACCACCACCAACACAAACCACTGCACCAGACCACCGAGCCCTGCCACCACCGGGGTGGACTGAGGAGACCCGTGAGAGCCAGACAAGTCTGAGGCATGGCTGAGGAAGCTGGAGAATTCAAGGTAAAGGAAACCAAATAGTATTCTTAGTTCTGAGTTACTTCATGGCAGCACAGAATTGAAAATAAGGAACACCAACATTTAGAGAAAACAAGACAGCCTTCAAAAGAGAGTCCACACAACTGTAGCTGCTTCACTGTGGAGGGTGACCTGCAACCTGGGATTTGGTCTGTGAATCCCTGAGTCCCTGAATCCAAGGGTCTGAACCTTGAACCTTCTCTGGAGAAAGCCTGGTAATACAACTGCTGTCAAATGACTGGCTACACCGCCTTACCAGTTAGGTGTCTGCATACCAGCTATTAGTTACAGAATCAAAACCCTTGTGTATGTCCCCCCTTCAAGCTCAGAGAGACAAAACCAACAGCAAAACATGAACACAGCACTGCAGCTACACTCGGCACACCAGCGATCTCAAGGTACAAGCCAGGCTTGCCACAAGGCCAAGGCAAAAATGCTGTTGCCTGCTCCCCCAGAAATCCTACTTAGATTCAGAGCACACCAAAGCCTCTTACTCCAAACTCATTGCTCCAGCAGCCACAGCATCTCCTCCCTGGGACACATGGGGATTGCCCTGCAGCACCAGGTCGTGCAAGTTTGCGAGTCTCTCTTCATGTCCTGCAAAGGAATGAATCTATGTTTACACCTCTCTTTCACAAAACCCCAAAATGGCTCTTCATGAGTTCCTTGTGTCCCAGACACAAGAGATTGACATTCAGTGTTACTGTTTTGTGACAGCATGAGTGAGCTCAATAAATCCACTGCAGGCTTCTCTTGACAACGTGCCCAGGAATACTCCTTCCAAGGCCTTAATCCACTATTTCAGAGTATTACTAGCAACAAGTAGTCTTGAGATCCCCTTCATATAAGCCCTGTTTACACTAAACAACCAGTCTGCATGGGGCCAGCAGCAGACGTGGTGGATTGTTCCATTCGGAGATTGCTGCACACTTTTTGGTTTTAAGAGTGTAACAGTCACTAACAACACAAGTCAGATGACCCTTTTGGCTTGGAAAGAGTACAAAATCGCATGTAGCTATCACTGTGCTACGGAAATATCTCATGCTTGACGCCAGGGGCCCAGAAAGGCAATTCTTAGGACAGGGAAATTATGCTAAGTTCAGATCAAGGTCAGATCTAGGTGCTAAGAGAACAGAGGAGCACCAAAAGGATGTGGTTTTGCGCTGAAGCCTGCAGTCAACACCCACTTTTATTAGAGATCTACTTGTTCTTGTCCCAAATCTATTATTTCTACAGTTTACAGTGGGGGATTTGCACATGCACATAGCAAAAGCCCAACATCGAGAGTGCTTCTCCAAGGGAAATTAACAGCAGCCTTTTTGAATAGATGTGTAGATCCTACTTTTCACAGAATCTCAAAATGGCAAGGGTTGGAAGGGACCTCGAGAGATCATCTAGTCCAACCTCCTGCTAAAGCAGGTTCACCTAGAGCATGTTACACAGGACATCCTAGGTAGTTGGGAAGATAAAAAAAAAACAGATGAAAAAGCTATCTCATCTCCTGTTTTCCTATGAAATCATGATGAATAGTGACTTGCCAACAGAGAGAGAGTCTACAGATTCAGGAGCCAGGATGGGGGTTTGGGAAGGAGCTTGCAATAGGCAGTTTCACCCCCATATCCCTTCCAGTTACCTGTTGAAGTAGAGGTGGCTTCCGTGTCTGTTTCAGAGATGAAGAGTCTGATGCAGAGGTGAATGGGCTGATTTTACACCAAGACAGAGTCTGTCAGTTCTCAGTCCCTCTGTCTTTTAAACCACTAACCCAAAACAAGAAGAAAAAGCTCAAATCCTTCAGTTGTTCTGATTAAAGACTTGGTCTTTTTAGTATAGCATGTTTGGGCATCATATCAGCATCATTCTGGAACCAAGAAATAGTCCATATCTGGACCTTGAATAACTGTATGACATAATATCTAGGTATATTCTTAAGCAAGCCCTTGAACATAAGCACCGATTCTGAATGATTGCAATGCCCAGCAGTCCTGCCTTCTGCCCCAAAATCAGTATTCATGGTTAGCAACCTTATACCCATACTGGCAAATGAACCCTGGTCCGGGCAGAGGCTTGAGCGCTGAACCATGGCTGCCCTCACTGTGGAAGTGCTGGTGGGCTCCCTCACACGGTTTAACCTGCGCCAACCATCTTCCTCCCAGGTGACATTTGGGCACAGTACAGGGAACAGTATTTTCTCAGGACTGTTTGGATATGCCCTTTCTGCTTGGCAGAAGACAAGAAGGAAGAGATTAGTCGTGACTTTTGGGACTTGGCTTTGCTTATTAGTGCAGAAGCTCTCACTGTCTCCTGATCTGGCTTAATTAGAGCCCAGGTAGCACCCAGTCTTTATCTCACTGCCCACCTGTGTGCTCTCACTCTCTTCCTGTGATTACTTTACACAGACACTGCCTACATCCAATGGTAAGAGCACAAACCCAGGTGTTGTTTTTTTAAACCAGGGAACAGTGTGCAATCGTAACACCCTACAGCACCCACCCATCCAACTGAAAAAATGAATAATTGCTGAGTATATATTTTATGAATGCTATTTCTGGGCCTGTCAAATTTTCCTGTGTAAGTTCACAATGACCACACAGATTCTTTCATTCTGTACACTCATGTTCTTCAAGGTCTCTTTTAAGCCATAGATGATCAGCCAGGTGTCAGGCCATATGAATTACCTCCAGCTTACACTCATTAAAGTGAAATAAAGACTTCAGGGTCAGTGAAGAAGACAAGAGAAGGGCTCATTGGCCTATTTGGCCATATACATACTGGCATTTGACATTTGACTCCTCTGTATAGCAGATGCAAAGATAAAAGAGGGATACCAGAATATCTTTTTGTTGCATACAGTGAAAACCTTCTGCCTAAAACCCCTACGTTTCTTAGATCACCAGTTAGCATGATCATAATCTTTGCTCGAGTAATCATTTCTTTTTATTGAACAACAAAATAAAAATACTTTGAACTAAGGGAAAAATATCCCCCTTTTATGCTTATTCTCTACCAGCTTACCTATAAAGTAGCAGAATTAAGACATCAAGTCTTGGATTATCAACAATGCCTGGTATTTATGGAACCATTCAATGTCTTTAATTCAATAGTAAGGCTGTGTGTAAAATACTGTGATAAATCCTTTGCTGATGTAAATTTTCATCACTTCATTAATTCTGTGTTAAAAAAGGATTGGTTGATTTTTGCTAAGAAGAATGACTGGCCATATACTTAGCTGCTGGAAAGCTGGTGGGTCAACTGTAGGAAATTTGTCATGCCAGATAATAAGATCGGCGAAGTTAGGAAGGCAGAGAAAAGCTTTCTGCACCTGCAGTAACACCCCAGTCTGATCTGTAATTTCATTAATTTATAATAGCAGAGAATGTATTTTTTTTTTATTCCCTCTGGGAATCAGGCAAAAAAACATCATTTATTTCAAGCATCAGATTTGGGACTTAAAGAAATAAAATACAGTATTTTAAAGTGTGTGTGGGGAAATCTATCAGGAAAAAGAAATGTTTACAGTAATTTTACTTTCCAACTCACATCAGGGCAAGTCAAAGCACATGGTGTTTTGGCTCTGTAGAAACATTCTCTCCGAAATATAAGAGCAAAGTTTCCTATTGGAAAAGCTATTTGGGCCACGGCCACAACCACTTCAGCAGCGTGGAGTCATTCTGCACAGGAGCCCCACAGCTGCAGGTGGCAGGGCCAAATATCTCAGCCAAATACTTTAGCTTAGATACAGGCTTTTGTAGTTGTCCCACGTCTTGCTGAGGATGAACTTTAGTTTGTTTACACTTGCCTGGATAAAACAGAATAAGACCAAGGAAACCTCATTACTGCTGTAGCATCTAGAAATCTTCATCATAAACCAGAAAAACATTGGACAAGTTTCCATTACATGGAAAGGTAGCAAAAAATTATAAAATAAAAGAAATTGACTTTCTTTGGAAGAACTTACCTGTACTAAATATTTTATTAACACAGAGAAAAAGGACTTTTTCATTCCAAAACAGATAGGTTTTCTGCACAGGTTCTTACTCCTGGACTAGTAAAATCAATGGGAATTGCTTTTACTTACAGGAACAGGGTGATGCTTTCAAGGAGCCATTACAATGTCAAGGACAAGAAGGGACAGGTCAGTGCCACCTGGAAAATGCTAAGTTCTATAAAATATTCTGGAAATGATAAATCCTTTTGCACGTGCAATGCAGGTGCATTTTCAACGATTAACATGCAGTAAGGCGGTGCAAGCCAACAACAACGACCATTACACTGTTGCTCACACACATAGTCCTGCCCTGGCTTCACCCCTCAAAAACATACCACAGACTACATCAAAACTTGAGATCAGAGAGGATTGTTGTTATTAAATAACAAAAAGGCTGCTGAGGTATTGAGGATTAAACAATTCTTCTTAGCAAACAAGCAGATAGCTCATAAGGTCTAAAGCTGTAGTCACCGTTCAGTGTGACGAGTTTGCTTTCCTCCTTGCAGAGTAGGAGGCAAATTCAGTGTCATGCAATCATGAAGCCTAATCTCTGCTTTGACCAGATGGTAAATGATTGCATTGGAAACCACTGGCGGGAGGGTATTTATCTCCAAGGATATGATTATTATCATAGGCTAGTTAAGAGTATGCTATTTCTTTCTCACATCTGTTACAGATGTGTATGGCAAATGTTTAGCTCTTGCTGAGAAGCTCTTGCCTTGCTTGCAGCTTGAGAAGTTTAAGATCCAGCCTCTGCTGGTCTCAGCGACGTGAGGTGCTACACACCCCAGGCTCCTTCCAGATCTTCTTTCCAGCCCGACAGCGTCTGGTTCAGACCTCTGGCAGCCCACAGACCAAACGACCCCACCCAGGCATCTTTGAATCCAGCCTGTCATTTCTGGGTTTGCGCAAACACGTGCGCAAGTACAAGCGGAGAAATGCCAGGGAGGTTAGCATCTCCCTTCGCACATGCTCAACCACCGAAAAAGACTGACACAAGTTTGCGTCACTGGAGGAAATAAGCAGTGGCTTGGACCACAACAAACGCTTGCAGTCTGGCATCCCCTTGGAGAGCGTGTGACTCGGATCGTCCCCACAAGACAAGAACCCCCTCTTTGTATTCGTCTGCCCCGCGCTGTAACTGGGGCCTGAGGCCTTGTTCAAAGGCTTGACATCAGCAACACAAGTGCAAAACAAAAGCAAGAGCTGGCTGCTCTGCAAGGATTCATCTTCCCGATGTCTCAGCTGTGCCAGTTGGAGTTAGTTATTGAGGAAGAGCTGCAGGAACTACCACGAGTGCTGAAGGCATTGGGGACGTCATGTACGGCGTAAACAGGAACTGCGGATTCTGGGCAGGACCTGCTTGATCTTTGTGGTGTGGGAGAAGACACGGTGCAGTTTGCTTCAGCACAGTCTTCCTCTCCCTCAGCCCTGAAGGCAGTGCTCGGAGACTGCTAATGCAGATAGCACAAAGGTAAAAAGGGAGGCATTTCTGAAATATCAGATGGAATGGCTCTCTTCTGGCAAAATGGGCAGTTTTCTTTCCACCTATTTTCTCTCTGACCTAGACCAGCTCTTCCTACTTTAGCCTGCTTCCATGGGCAAGGCCAGCACCCCAGGTTTGGGGCTCTCCTCAACCTCCGCACCTGCTGCAGCTGCGATAACTAACGTGAAATCACACTGGGGAAGAGGAGAGCCTGCAGACTGCGGGCTCAATCACAAAGCTGGGTTTGGATCTCAGACCCACGTTAACCCCGTCCCCAAGAGCTGCCTGCACCTAGGCATGCAGGCAGCTTCTTGGTGGGCTGCAGATTTCACTGTGATGGGACAATTCCCTGCCTGACATTTAGAGCTACTGCAAGTTCAGTCCGAGTCTCTTTTAAAGGGGCAATTGATATAAGCAGGACAACACGTTCTCTGTGTCCTCCCCTAAGACACATTCACGTGTCTTCGCTGGAAATGCTTCCAGCACAGATAAGCAGGTTTTGAATTTCCTCATGTCCTACTCACTGCAGAATTCACACACTCCAAGTAACCGACCAAAGGGGCAGGCAAGACACAGCTCTTGGATAGCTTTTGAAGCCTTCCTTCATTCCCCCAAACCTTACTCCTGTACCCCTGCAGATCCTGACAGTGCTCATGTGCACAGAGCATCACTAGGAATCACAAGACAACGTAAAATGGGAACACGTTGACCTTCTGGATGCTTTAAACTCCAGTCAGCACCAGAGAGAAAACATGTAAGTCAAAAATATTATCTTCTTGGGACACCTAAGATGAAAAAGCATAAAATGCACCATTTAAATCCGACAGTTGTTACCAAACCCACACATCTCTCCTTTAGCCCCCTGCCACTGATTTATGGATCAGATGCCTCGTCCTCTGGACAGGCGCACACATGTTTCACATTGACACAGGTTTTCTTTCCCACACATCTCTGCTGTGTAAGGTGACTGTTTGAACTCAGTAATTCCCATACAAAGCAAATATATTCCCTTAGCTGGTACCCTACAGAGCTCAAGTTAAGGGCAGGAGAGTGAAAAAGACTCCTGGTTTGGGGGAAGGAGAGGAGGAGGGAAGAAAGCGCGAGAAGAGGTTATGCTTTAACCCAGTACGACTTGCCTTCTCTTCATCCACAGCGTATGGTGTACACATGGTTTGAATATAGCAAAATAGCTCATTACTTCATGCAAACCAAGCTGAGCGTGTCTGTAACTTTGGTGGGTCCCCAAGTCAACCTGAGCTTGGAGATGCAACCACTGCAGTTTTTCCTTACCAAAGATAACTGGAGGGCTTCCGGCTCTCACATCGCATTTCACTGGGTTGCAAATCCTCAAACAGCTGAAATAGAGGTGGCTCAGATCAACCAGGTGAGAGAGGCTGAAATAAAGCAGATTTCCCTTGACCTCAGCCGCTACCTGACCTCATCTGAGGGCATCTTCCTTCCCCACCATCTGCCCAGCTTCAGGAAGTCCCACGTGTGGGACACTGGCAGCTTGCGAGAAGCAAATGAGGCTGCTTTACTCTTCCCTTTAACAGCACACATTTTGGTATGGAAGAGGTGAGAAGTTGTCACTGAGGTGAGGTGCAATACAGATAGGTGAAGCGCTGGGTCCTGGCACCTGAGACCCTATTGCTCCCTGATCCATACCTACGTGTCCAAGCCCCATCTGTCCTCCATCACCACGGTGCCTCAGCCCGCATAAAGCACTTTTACTCATACAAGAGGTCAAAGGACCTCACAGCCCATGCATAATATTCTCCATTCCTTCTCCCCAGACAATCTGGCAAATTTGCACCAACTTCAGACTTACTCTTGGCTATCACTAATATTAGGGGTTGGGAATGAGTCTGTTTGTGGCCAGCAAAGAAATCAAGGGGAGGACGCAGCAAAAACTAATTGGTAGGTAGATGTCCTTAAGGAAATAAATACATGGTTAAAAGTAATTCCATGGTCAAGAAATAAGTTTTTCCAGGAACTTTAGGGGAGACAATATGTAAATGATAAACCCAAGAAAGGGGGAAAAAAAAAATTTACAAAATTACATACATACATATAGATATATATGCACATCTTTTTTAAAAACTCCTGACACAAGAAGGGTGCCCCCGTCTCCCAGTAAACTTTGGGGTTCTTTGTAATATTTTACAAAACAACATCTGTCACCCCAAATTGTGATGGAGATGAATTACATTCTTTGAGATGCTCAGTACTCCTGGCTCCCCCGACAGCCCTCTGCAACTGCCTGAAAAGCAGGCCCATAATTAGTAGCCATATGCCATGGATGGAAAAAATCCATGCCAACTATTACTGGAATGCAGTAGCATTATTTCCAAGGGATTTTGAGATGCATCCAGAGTGAGGGAGACCTCACTCATTTCTTGTATTTCGCTTTTTTGGCAGGAAGAAGTGAGGAAAAGGGGTTAGGCTGAAACTGCCAAGTAGCAAAAGAAAATGATAAACCTGCCATGCAGAAGTTGGACACAGCAGGTCACTCACTGTGGGGCATGTGGGGAAACCATTTGGGTCCCCTCCTCATCACTTCACAATGCCAAAAACCTCAGTTGATGTAAATTATCGTTTCCCCCTTTGACTTCAGTGGCATCGTGCCAGTTTGCAGCAGCTGAGGATGTGACACAACAGTTTTCACTCCCTGTGAATATCGACAAAGTTATGCAAAAATTCAATAAAATGAATTTGAAAATTAACAGATTTTGAACTATGTCCTATTTTGGGAATTTATTTTAAAATTCTATATAAGAATTTGAGGTCTAACATCCTGCTGGGATAATGCCATTGATGGCACGGGTATTTACATGAGCCTATAAAATAGGCTTTTTAAACTTTTCTTGTCCTGACCTTGCGCTTAAGGTATTACAAGGGTGGGTGATAAACAAGCAAATAAATTCTTATGGCCAACAAGCAAGGGATCATCACTGCCACACTGCTTCTGAGCTTGACTATTATCTCAGGCAATCAAAACTTTAAAAGGAAAAAAGTCAGCTGCAGCAAAACCACCAGCTGTGAAAGCGGCGTGTGTCCTTGCGTCCATATGGCTGCAGCATGCTGAGAGGGGAAATGCCTGTAGCCACCGACACCAGCCCGCAAGGGGCCAATTCTCCCAGCACAGCACTGAATTAGCAGGAAAGATATGTGTCCTGCACAGCTCGGAACTGTTACCTTCATAAACAGAAAATCCTTGGCCGGAGAGACGAGTTAATACTGTAGGAGTTGTGCGGGAGACCCCCGTTAGCACAACGCAGGCTGGAGGAGCCACCATCCCCATCCTGGCCAGGTCCCATGGCCATTCCCTCTTCTGAAGTTGAGACACTCTTGGTGCCATGCTCCTAGGGATGCTCTTTCTTCACCGAGGCAGACACCCTTATAAACATGAAATTGAACCCAGCAAACCTAGCTGAACCTTACCATTAAATCACATTCAGGAATTCAGTGGCAGTGACCTTATGCCATTTTTTTAACCACCTGCAAGTGAACACACTCACCCAAGTAGCCACAATTTTGAATCCTTCCACTGGAAGCAAAACTAATGGTAAATACAGCAAACATTCTGGGACAGTGACAGGCTAGCACACGGGCACTGGCCGAACACCACAAATCATCCTTCTCCTACTGTCCCACCAGTCTGGTCTCCTCCCTGCAGCCACACAGCACCAGGGCAATTCCCATGTTAGTGACAAACTGGAGATCTGAAGAGGTTTAGTGCAATAAGCAAGGTAACATTTAAAAGTCCAGGAGAAATAAAACCAGGGAGTCCTGCCTTCCCACCGTCAGTGTAAAAGGCATTTCTGTTGTAAAGACTCTTAATTTGTACTTCTTCAGCATCCTCATATGCCTGCAAAGCAATCCTAAGAAATCAATAAAAAAAAAAAATACACAAAATTAAGCATCAGTTGTGTTTTCATGTGTTAGGAACATCAGTGGCCTTTCCCTAACCTAGGAAAGGATGGCAAGCCCTGACTTTCTGCCTAGGCACTAACCTGAGGCAAAGGTGTATATATGTAAGTACCCACGCATACACACCCCCATCTATACATATACACACTACTTATGCAGAAGGAAACCTCTAATGCTTTGTCTTACCAAGCATCCCCAGTGCCTTTTGTTACAACGCTGCAAGTTTCCTAATGCTTTACATCCTCCGATCCTAATGGGAACTATTAAAGAGCCAACGTGTGAGCCAGCATCCATTTGTGGATGAAGAATGCTAACGGCCGGCACAGCCGCGGCCGGAGGGGCGGCAGGTCCTGAACACCCTCCAGACAGCCGGGAGGTAGCTCTGAACGCTGCTGCAGGGATGTGAATCCCATCTCAGCCTGCAGTAAAAGCTCCCTGTGCCATTTTGCAGTGCTGCAAACGTTTTCCCTCCTTAAAGCAGCGATTTCTTCTCCTCTCCATTTTCTTGTACTGCATTTAATGTCAGTGCCAAGGCTCCTTCTCCAAAATCTCTCAGACACAGCCACAATACTTGCCAGATGTCTGAGGGAGCCACTGAATTGATAGAGTGAATACACAGAAAAAAATCCTGTCTTTTTAAAAGCGTATTTAATTTCCTCAGAACTTCTTTTGCCCTACAAGGAACAACTGTCAGCTGCGTGACATCTCTGCTGGACAAAACCCATACAGCTGGGACAAAACTGCTGGGCACGTGAGTTTTCTGTGCAGAACCACAACGCCAAGGGGCAGCAAGAGGCAGGATCTGGTGGTCCGAGGCGGCTGCTCGATCTGTGGGTTTTCGTTTCGCAGTTACATACGATTGCCTCCACTCCAGAGTCTGAATCCTCAGCCAACAGATGCTTATTTAAGTCATGGCAAGATCTTGGCAGGCAGTCTGACATTTTCAGAAGATAACTGCAGTTAATAGCACAGATCTACTTAATCACTTCAGTCAGAACAGAATGACCCAGTGTCATCTTCTGATCTGATTTATGAAATGATGGCATCCAATACGATAAAGTAACTGGCTGTTACAGCATTGATGACACGATGTTCCTGCAGTGCTTGAACACATGGTTTTGGGGAGAGGCAGAAGGAGAGCTAATGAAGCTGCAGAGGTCACACCTTCCTCATCAGGTCACACCTTCCTCAAGGACCCCAGCCTGGCGCGTTAGCATCCCAAGAAACAGCACTTGGAACACATTTTTTTCCCACCAGGCCAAATTTGGGCTTGGAAACTTGCATTACCCTCTAAGGGAGAACCTGGAGGCAAAAATAAATAAAAGGAGAGATGCAGTCATTACTTCCAGTCTCTCCTTCCTTTTTGTTCTCCCTAGCTACTGTCCCATCCCTCCAGCGAGGCCACCACCCTCATCGGGCTCAGCAAACCGTCACCCCACTGACAATTAATAAACAGGGTTGGCTTCTTACTGTGGTCCCTCCATAGGCGCTTTCAAGCCTGCTCCCTCAAAGAAGTGACTTCAGTTCTTCCATAGGCTTTGAGACCTTTTTCTCAGGTGATACGTAAGTGCAATCCCCAAATAGAAGGACTAGAGAGGTAGTTTGCAGCCCGTAAGGTATGGACCAACCAGTGATGGGCTGTGAGGAACTGGAAATGGGTCCATGAAATGCTTCAAGGAAAACCAAACTAACCAAAAAAGGGCTTTTCATATATCAATGAGTATTTGACATTATCTGTGGAGGTCACTGGTGACTGGCCAATTGGCAGACAAAGCTCACGATTCATTTTTTGTCAACATTATTTCTCATTTTAAAAGCTTATAATTACAGCTTTGCATGACCGTTCAGTTCTGGTGATTTCACTGGCCTCTCAGCAGTCAGAAACTGGTGCAAAACAAGCTGGTCTGCAGATTTTTCTCAAAAAAACTCTATGGCCCAATCACCTAACATCCCCAGTACGCTGACTTCAGGCTACCCAGTCCCTGCTGCTTCCAAAGCAGAAAAAGGAAAATGGAAAATGTCAGGATATATTTGCACCAGAGTTTTGTGACATCTTTGGTCTTGCAGATAGCTCATAACTCAAGCGCCTGTGCCATCAGCACATACTACATACCTGTGCTGGTCCAAGTGTGGCCCTTCAGAAAAAGGCAGCAATAAAAAACAGGATTGATCTGACACAACTCGAATTATCTAAGAATAAACATGGCCACCTGGGTTCTCCCTGTAGTCACAGGGAGAGAGAGATACCTTCAGAAAGACATCAAATCGGTCTGTCCAGCAATGTTAGGACAGGATGAATCAAGCTGGAGACACGCCTGTCTCTTTTCACTATCAAGGGAGCTTAGATGGGACTCCTGCTTCAGCATCGTTCAAGGTAGGTCTGATTACTCCAAGACAAAAAGGCTTAGCAGAAATAAAGGTGCTTGGAGGAGGCCTTTACCCTCTAGACCCTTTTGTCTTCATCTCTTTAACAACTAATTCCTTCCAGTGTATGCTGCAGGATGCCAACACATGGATCTCTGCCTGTCCATGAGCACGGGGCGTGCTCCTGCCTCGGCCAGCCTGCCTCCTCCCATCACATCGCTCCGTTGCCCACCAGCACCAGGGGAAAAAGCCCCATTAATTTCAAGAGATGTTGCATCAGCCCTTTTGACCACAACAGCCAAGCAGTGAGACACAAGGACTAGGAACGCACTCCATCCTTCCAGCACACCATTTTGCAGAACATTCCCTCATATGTGACTTTAAAAAAACTACCACCACCACCAACAAAACCCTGTGATAATTCTTACTGGATTTTTCTGAAAGAATCAATGTATTATTTCTAATTACACTCATGAATTCAAAGACCACAGTCACCAGGAGAATATCTAAATGAAGTTCTGAATAACGAGGATCATGTCATGTCAACCACCGACTACTACTGAAATGAAAGACAGAGAGGAAAAACAGTTTTCATCCCAGTCAAAATAACACCTTAAAAATGGGAATGACCTTTTTGTGTTCTTGATGCTGAATCTTCAGGGTTTGTGTCATGGAAAACCACGTGATAAGGTCCCTGCACAAGATGCCAGGCAGTTCCAGGCAAACCATACAGACCGCAGTATCGTTAATTTAATCTTCCACTACTTGACTCTTCTCCTGACTGAAAAATCAATGCTAATAAGGAGCTTTGGGAAAAGACTGTGTTGATGCCTCATCTTGTATGGACTAATTTTAAACTGCTATCAAATGACTAAGTGGCTTTAAAGAACCTATAAACCCAACAAAGAGATTTTTAAATGTCTCTTTCCCAAACGGTGCTCTCTGCTGATGAAGACATCTAAATGCATGAGGACAGGTTTATGTGCTACCTCAGCCTCTCTGTCAGGAACGGTGGGGACGGAGGCCAAAGTCTCATACTTCAACCGCATCAGCCCCCCTACACTTGTGTGCAGGAAAGCACCAGGCAATGCATCCGACAAAGAGCAATTTCAAGTAGTCGGAGACACTAACAGGATCTGAATCAGCTGTAGCTGAAGGAAAAGAGCGTGGTGCTATTTGCTCATTCGGATAAATTGCCTGCTAGAGCAATAACAGAAGCCTGAAGAACAAGTGTGATTTTAAGCAATAGGTAAGATGGGATAAAGAACACCACCCTGAATAGGCTCAGCTTCACTCTTGAGCATCCCCCCCCAGTGCTGACCTGAGGTGTCTGCCTTTACCTTCAAGGTCTTTGGGGAGGCAGCCCAGGAGGTCACAAGGCATCTGGGATATCATTCCTCACCTCAGGAGCTGTGAGACTTGGCTTTTCTGAGTCACACAGCTTTTTCCCTCTTTTTGGCAAACTTCCCATCAAAATTTGCTGCATATCCACAGTGCCCTACTTTAAATCATGCCACAATGCCTATTCACCTGGGGTCCACTAACTCACGCCCCGAAGGCATCAGCTGGGTGAATTAGGATATTGTCTTTTTTGAAAAACTTCATTTTATGACTAGTTGGTTCTTCCAGTTCATTTGCCTCTTCTATTCCATGTTGCATCCAAACGTGCAACCACTAATCATGTTGATCTGGCCACTAGAGCAGCAACTCTCCTATTCCTTATTTCTTTCTACAACTCCTAACACTATGAAGGCTCAATCCTTACAGCAAATGCCCTGAGGTACCTTGGTTTGTAATTAAATACAACTAAACACACCAGTAGCATTAGCTGATTTCTAGAAAGATGCTTTGCTTTCCAAAGATCCACCCATCAACACTGGAAAGCACCTATGAATTTTTCTTGCAAATGCAAGGCCTCCTCCATAGTGAATAATTTACTGAATATTCACCGAGCTTTAAAAGTCAGATTAAATTTGTTTTCCCTTCTATTCAGCAGCTTTGACCATGGAGGGAGATATGGGAAAGGATGGATCCAAGATTAAATATTCACTCAGCCTGAGAAGAAGCTGTCTCCCTCTTGCAAGAGAGCCCCTCAACTGCCAATTTCACAATTCCCTCCTGAACACAATAATACATTTATAATAATGCCTGATATTAATACAAATGG
>NW_009258613.1:2402362-2404032 GCF_000687185.1 Egretta garzetta
GGGGGGGAAAGCCAGGCTGTGGAATGCAGCAGAGTATTTATCCCAGCTAAACATCACTGTCTTATCACTGTCCTAGGATTGAGAAGG
Source organism: Egretta garzetta (assembly GCF_000687185.1). NCBI lineage: Eukaryota > Metazoa > Chordata > Aves > Pelecaniformes > Ardeidae > Egretta > Egretta garzetta. The sequence continues at coordinate 2,402,450 of NW_009258613.1, forward strand.
AAACCAAACTCCACTACGTCAAAACAGCTTTTAACACTGAGATCCATCCTGATAATATCACGACAGATAGTTTATCAGCAAGATCTCATCCATCACTACCTCCAAACAGGGAGTCAGTGATGAGGTTATCACCCCACCAGAACCCTGTTTCATTTCCCCAGTGCCTTGCTTTCATCCAAGTAACAGCATGCCTGGCAGAGAGAGCAGTCCGGGACCCCGCGAGGCTAATCCCAAAGGGACCAAGGCATCTCAGAAAAGCTCTGTGCGCTCTAAGGAGTTGCCCAGCTACACTTTTTCTCTTGCACATGAACCACCATCACTTCATGCTTTGACCCTTTACTGAAGCTCCCCTCGGATACCCATTATGTAGGGTCACAGGAAAACAGACATGGTCGTGGGCTTTTTTGGCACCATGTATCAGCCCTGGCATGACATTTGGCTACTGAGTCACCAGAAAAGCAGCTGCTGGATGGATGCACGCAGGTAAATGCCACATCCCCAGGCACACCGGAGGGGCCCAGCCTGCTGTGCATCTCCACGATGCTGACCTCCGCGTCTGACTGCATCACCTCTGTGCCAAACGTGGCTCTCGCCCACCAGGGCCACATCTGCCTCCATGCCAGCATGACTTACCTGCCTCAGGCGGCTCAAGTTCCCCACCATGCTGTGCCCAGGCTCTCCAAAACCCCTTGTGCTGAATATCTCTGTGCCTGAGGTCATCAGCGGTCCTCTTGTCCGCTCCTGGCGAGGCAATACTTCCAGCTCTGCCCTCAGGACCCACCCCTAGTGCATGAAAAGGAGAGGAAAGGCAATGGGGAAGGGGCAGATCCAGCCAAGGCCGTGGAGCCCCACACCTGAGGTGGCTCTGAGCGAGCAGCTCATCGCAGCTCCTGTCTGGGGGGGGCGCGGTCTGGGCAGCACGCTTTGGGATTGCCATCAGCATGGATTTATCAGGGTGGAAAATGATCCCAAAATGTGGTGACAAAGCCTGTGGTTTTGCTCCTGCTAGAGTAAGTTATATGAAACGGAAAAACTATATATAGGAAAACTTTGTTGCTTTCCGGGAATTTCCCCAAACTCCTACCATTCTTTATTTGGCCATTCTACATATTGCGGCTCTCACTCATCCTTAGATCACCATGCAGCAGGAAAATGGGATGAAGCTGAAAGATAGCAAAACCTTGGCAAGACTCCAACCGTGATTAGACATTTCGATGAGTAACGAGCACGACCAGAGTTAGGGCAGTAAATATTTAAAGTTATTTTTGAAATGAAGTCTCAGGAAAGATGTAAACTCTCATGATTTGAGGCATTAGCTAACCTCTAATTACAGAGGGGAGAGGAGGAATGGAAACTTTTCTGAGATAAGGGATAACCTAACTGCTTGTTGCAGGGTTTCTTGGAACACCCTCAGTCTGCCCCGTTCTGGTCATCGTCAAAATCTGGGGCTAGAAGGCTTGCAGGTCTGAGTGAGCTTAGCAGTTCCTAAATTCCTAGAAAAGCAATTGCAACTTATACTTTTGCTTGCTACAAACATTTGATTTTCTACACAAATTATAGAAATATATTATTATATAAAATCA
>NW_009258613.1:2404123-2408889 GCF_000687185.1 Egretta garzetta
TACAAACATCTGGGGTTTATTTATATAATATATACATTATACATATACACACAAAACTTATATGCTGCAAATTATTTGTTAAAGTGCTTTTCCAGCATAAGAGAAAGATAGAATGAGAGAACAGTTTCCCAGCACAGGAGACCTGAGCTCAAACACCTTTTCAGATAAACTGTATAAAAAAAATAAGTAAAGACCATAGGACTTACTGGTTTACAAGATGAACTATTCGATTCACTGGAACTTTATTATATACAGGCTGCTTTACTTCTCTTTCCTCCATGTAGTTTTGGATCCATTCACTGTTTTTTTCTAATTTTGGGGGAAACTTATTTTCACCACCCATGGGGCTCTGAGCAACCTGATCTAGTTAGCGGTGTCCCTGCTCCTGCAGGGGGGTTGGACTAGATGACCTCTCTAGGGGTCCCTTCCAACCCAAAACATTCTATGATTCTATGATTTTGTAATGGCCAAAGTAATCGCTCTCAAACCTTGACTGGGTCCTTTAATACAAACATCTCATGACATACGTAGCCATACGTACCCAGGTTACTGTCCCTTCTGCTTTCAGTCTGCTGAGAAAAAAAAAGGAATGCATGGAGTGGCTTGCTGTAGAAGTGGCTGGGTTGGGGCAAGTCTTATACAAAGAAGGGTCAAAAGATGCTTCTTACAGCCAGGAAGGTTAATGGCGGGCCTCAGATCCACAACCTCAACACAAGAACATTCCTCCTCCTGCTCAAAGGTGTTTTCTTTTTCTGTAGCAGGTCACCAAAGGAATTTAATGGTCAACCCCAAACTTCTGTCCCCAACACTTAGTGATTTTTTGGATGTTAAGCGCTCAGGCTCACCAATCCCCTGGAGAAGGTGTAAGATGAGGAACGTCACGGGAAAGCGGCACACAGGGCAGGAGCCAGAATAGATGTGCTGGGGCAGCCGGCACTGGTCCAGCGACACACAGAGGTGTTTTGTACCAGTGGTAGCCACCATCATGCTGCAGGCTGTGCCAAAATTACCCTACAGCCACAGTCTCACCAAGGGGAAGTCTGTTCCGTCTGCAAGGAGGAGATGCAGAAATACCCCAGCCATCTAGGACAGGGAGCAGGCGAGCCTCAGCAGGGATACCCGGGCGGTAGGCCTGTTTGGGGTCCTTTTGGGGCCCTGCTGAGCTGTGGCTGAACTGGAGGACAACAGAGGTGAACAGGTTTCCCTGGGTTCTATCAAGCACATGGAGTCAATCAAAGCATGGAAAGCACAAGCACTCCAAGCCAGACCAGTCAGTGTCACAACCAAGTGACAAGGGAAGGCAATGGCATCACCAGTTAACATTGGTGATGCCACCATGAAGTGCCACTATCTCCAAGCCAGCAGTGTCAGCCAGCTGGGCTGGCTCATGAGCCGGCATGCTGGGATCAATGGTCAATCTTTGGTACAGACCATGCAATGCAATTTGCCCTCATTGCAGCACCCGTGCTAGGACTGATCCCACCTAATGAGTTTCCATAGTGGTAGCATGCAGAGGTCAAAAGAAAGTAATGGGATGTTGATTCCTTGGCCTTGGCAAGTTTAGCAACACCGATCCTGGGCAGGCCGTTTGCTATTGCTGTTCACTGTGTGAACCCCTGCACAAAAAATTAAAATATTTTCGTGCATTTTCCTGCAACCTTCTTCCTCAGCAAGATGGCACCTAATGATCAGCAGCGCTAACAGACACCAACAGGATGGGAAACAGCGTTTGGTCTGAGCCCTGGTAGGTGATGATCTTCCAATGATGCTGCTAAAGAGTTACCAGCCTTTTCTCCTGGCCTGAATCCAAAGCCCGTGTTTGAAACCAGAGGAGCACTGATGCTGTTTGCCTGCTGAGGAACAGGCATTTTTGGCAATGGGCTGTTGGTTAGAGGAGGTGACAGGATACTGAGTGGCTGAATCACTCCTGAAGAAGAAAAGGAAGATGCTGCCTTCGGATGCAATTTGATTAGCATCCCCAGAAACGTTTGCAATGCAAGTTTGTCTGCTTTCCCCACCTACAACCCACCCCGTGCTTCTGCCTTCGGATGCAATTCGATTAGCATCCCCAGAAACGTCTGCAATGCAAGTCTGCTTTCCCCACCTACAACCCACCCCGTGCTTCTCAGCATACACATTATCTTGCACAAAAATCTGCCTTCAAAAGGGTGCCCCAAGTCTCATCATCGTCTTGGTCACAGGGATGTGATTTGGGCTCCTGCTCCTTGATGTTGATGCATTGCTTGTTTTATCAAAGCATCAGGCTGCACCTGAAGCGGTGCTCAGGGTCCCTGCTACCCGCTGCCGCTCCTCCGGCACCTCCCCAAAACCCACCCCGGCGCTCGGCTGCAGAGAGCCCTCCTCCATCCCCAACGCCTTTCTGAAGAGGAAGCAGCGCAGACTGACCAAATTCCGATCCCCTTACACAGCCCCTCGGAGCTGCTCCCCGGGTGGCTCGGCACAGCCCTCGGCCTCTTGCTCAGACCCAAAAACTCAACAAGGATTCAGAGAGCCAAACTCTTCCTTTACAAGAGAAATCGAGTGTGGGATATTCCTAACCTCAGGCAAATCAGACCCCAGAAATTTCTCAGCATTGGATGTAGTCTCAAGCTGCATCTGTTGTTACTAAAATTATTTAAAAAAGAAAAAAAAAAAAAAAAAGCCACAGCATTTTGGGAAGGAATGCAGCCAAAGTCCCAGCCCAGGTGTGGGGGGAGATGCAGCAGACTGAAGAAATCACTGCAGTGCACAATATCAGCTCCTCCCTTACCTGCAACAGAGGTTTTATTGTAAGCTCACAGCATTTACAGCAATGATACAGTAGGCTATTTAAAAGATTTACAATATACACACAGATGCACAGAGGGCTCTTCATAGCAATAGTTGCAAATGCTGATTGAGGTTCAGACCACAGAAATTTCTCATGGTCTGTTCTCCAGCTCCCCCAGACTCCAGAAGAAATCTATCCCCGGTGCAGATGGGATGGGCTTGGTCTCCCATCAGATCTGTCTTTTAAGGGTTTCCAGCCCCAAGCCTCAGATGAGCCATCCCTGTGCCAGGGAGCTGCCTGGGGCTGCAGGGACCAGGGCTCAGACCTGAAGAGTAAATACGAGTCCAAACCATGGGAAGGGGCTGGGAGTTTGCCGAGCACGGAGCAGCTGTTTGGCTGGATGAAAGCCGCCGATGCCGCCTCATCCCCAAAAGCCTCGCTGAGGAGAGGTGAAGGGGCACAGACACTGAAGGTGACGGTGCCTTTGAGGCTGAAGGTCCTTCAGCAAAGCAACTGATTGAAACCCTACTGCTCTGCTCTACCTGCTCTGCTCCCGAGCAAGAACTTCCCCTGCCACAAAGACCTAGACAGCGCCTCTTCCATAACCAAACCCACCCTGTAAAAACTAATTAAAATGTTTAATTAGCTTTTGATTAACAGCATATTTCAAAATTCTTTAGAGACTTGAAGATCAGCAGAGGCACAACTTCGGGGTCTGGGGCTGTTCGTTTTTTAAATGAGTTCCCTCCTTGAGATCAGACACGCAACTACGCCGCAGTATCAATTGTTCCTCATTTGCAAAGCCAGACCATGAAGCAAGTTGTGTTAATGTGTCGAAATGAGGGGAGAAATAAAGAGAGCAATGGATCACTGAGTCTTTGAAGGGATAAGTAATATTGCAGTAATTTATAGAAGGGAGAGTTTGTGGGTGGGACAGTCGCTCTCAAAGAACAGTGGCATCCAGCCAGTAAACATGGTTCGTTTGAGAAGAGCATCACTGCCATCTTCAGGAGAGCCGGCTTCTCTTCCCTGCCATGCGGCAGCTTTCCCAGGAACATTTTTTTGTTTATGCAACACAAAAGAAAGCGTTTTCTGCACCTCCGGCCAAAGTTATATTTTCAGGTATTATTGATGCTCTGTGGACGATGGTTTGGTCCATCGCCTCCCAACTTCTGAATGTTGACACCTCAAGCTGCCTACGCAGGGACATTTCATCAGCATAATTTCCAGTGCAACTTCAGTTTAAGATGGAAAAGACCTGTCGGTCAGTCTATCCCCTTTCAGTGCAGCAACATTCCTTAATGGATGCCTCTCGCCCTTTATTCAGTCTAGCTTAAACGTCTCCAAGGAGCCAACCTCTTCCATTGCTCTTGCGAGATGCTTATGTGAGCGTAAGAGCTGTGTTAGGAAACTCCTCATGACATCAGCCAACTTTCCTTCCCATGGCATTAAATCACTATTTTTCTAGCCAGAACGCAGTCAATCAGCTGGTAAACACAGAAAGCACCTCTAGCCCGCGTCTCACAGGGGCATTTCGCTCTTGGGCACCACAAGCCATTTCAGAGATGCACAGTGCTGGATGTAGAGTGTATCGCCTTAAAAACAACAGTAAGGATGCTAAAGATGATGAAGACAATTGCTTAAAAGCTAGGAAATGGCACAGTTAAGACTTCCACATTTCTTAAGCTCAAGTCTTTCAGCAAATGCACTCCCACACTGCTTTTAATTACACCAATGCTGATCAGGGGTCACATAGCTGGTTATGGGGACATCAGTTTTACACTGCAACATCTCCCTCCACCCTACAATCGGATGCGCGTCTCACGCGTCCCTTCACGATGGGTGTGTTTCCAGCCACATGGGATGAGCTGGGTGTGCGCACACACCCCTTTCCCAAGCCTGGACACTGGCCCGTCATTTGGCCAACGTTTGAGCATCACTTTGACACAATAGGCACATGGGAAATTGTGCAATGCTGGAAGATGGGGAGTCAGCA
>NW_009258613.1:2408930-2410013 GCF_000687185.1 Egretta garzetta
GATCAGGCCAGAAAGATGCCCTTGCCAGGCCAGCTCTGACTTGGGGTTGTCTTAGACTCCCATGACTGTAGAGGGCACATCTTCTCTGCCTCAGTCATGGTGTATGTGGTTACCAGCAAGAAACAAAGCCATAAAGGACATCTAGATGTCACCTGCAGCAGGAGCTCTCTGTCATTCTGCAGATGGGGACATCAGCGATAAGCCCTGGATGGCAAAGAAGGGGAGAACATGCAGAGAGACACCTCCAGAGACCTTGGGATCAAAAGGGATTTGCCATTGCTAAGGAGGAACCCATGGCAGGAGCCAGGAGAGGGCACAGCTCTCCAATGTCCCACCTCATCATCAAGGTCACCAGATGCTTGTAACTCCTTGCCTCATTTATTGGGCACCTCTGACCCCTGCAGCAATGTGTTGGCTTCTGGGTAAGACTCAAGCATAAGCACAGAATGTAGGTCCCCAGGGGAGGAGCCTGCAGGGGGTAGCAGACTGCTGTAGTTCACAGCAGACTGCTACAGGGGAGAAGATAAATACACCTTCTGAATTTCTCCAACACCGCTTGCACAAACTGAGGTTCCAGGAGCCGTTCTAGGACCTGCCCTCAATCACTCCTAATCATAGCAGTGCATGGAAGACAACCGACAGCACCAACGCATTTCCATGTGTATTAGATGGATGCTTTTCAAAAGGAAAATGAAGGGTCCTGCATGAAGCTGCAAGCGTGAAACACAGACATGACTGAGCAGGTCTCCTGGTTTCAGCTGGGATAGAGTTAATTTTCTTCATAGTAGCTAGCATAGTGCTGTGTTTTGGATTTAGTACTAGAAGAATGTTGATAACACACTGATGTTTAGTTGTTGCCAAGTAGTGCTCAGACTACTCAAGGACTTTTTGAGCTTCTCCTGCTCGGCCAGGTGCATAACAAGCTGGGAGGGAACACAGCCAGGACAGCTAACCCAAACTGACCAAAGGGCTATTCCATACCATAGAACGTCATGCTCGGGGGGGGTGGGGTGTGTTAATCGGTTGGTCGCAGGGAGAGTGATCGTGGCTCAGGGAGCGATCGCGGCTCGGGACGGGCTGGGC
>NW_009258613.1:2410162-2440703 GCF_000687185.1 Egretta garzetta
CCTTTTCCTCTTCTTATCCGCTCCCCCGTCCCATTGTGGGGGGACTGAGCGAGTGGCTGCGTGGTGCTGAGTTGCCAGCTGGGTTAAACCACAACAGCAGGGCAGCCACCCATGGACAGGCTGCAAGTGAGCGTCGGCCCCAGGAGCTCCAAGGCCATTCACACATGAGGGCAACCTCGGTAAGCACGTTCGTAATGCACCAAGTCCACGTAACTTGCTCCCAGCCTACCATGCACTCAAGCGTTTGCTGGCGAAACAATTGCAGCAACTCACAAAGCTTTATTCTACCTCTTGCCCAGGTCTTGTAACTTGTAACATCCCCGCAGTAACCAGGTGACTTCATCTCTGTCCCGTACAAGTCCAAAAACACCCGCTTCACACTGCTACAGCTGCAACACAAAGGGACCAGAACATTGCTCAGCTTCAAGAGACAGGGTCAGACCATACCTGGCCAGATTTGTTCCCCAGGCCCAGCCCTTCGTGTGTCCTAACTCTGACAGAAGCGATAACCCTGTCCGGGTACCACCACGGTGATGGAGCAGAAGGATGAGACCAGCCCGAAAGGATCACTAGCACTGAAACGGGGGGAAGCAAAGGACTACCCCAGATCCAGGGCACCGACTTGGATGAAATCATCCGATTTTTAAATATCCCCTCTGATAGCAATCCATTACAAAATCCATATGCAAATTGATAGCATGAACTTTATACTGGGATTGCTTTAGTCCTTGCTTCACTGCCCCAGCTGGAGAGCGGCTGCTATCGATCAGCCAGCAGACATTACACCGGCCTTGGGAAAAGGAGCAAAAAAACCTCGTGTAGGCCAGTAAAAAGACAAAAAAGAAAGAGCAAGAGCAAACAGCCTGGTAATTCCGAGCTAGTTCTCTGCTTTGGTAAGAGAAGCTGCTTCACAAAGTGGTGTTTCTCCAAATTTTGAGAAACAAGGAAGCCCATCACCAGAGCAGGAAGGGCATCCTCAGGGATGCCTCCTGCCTCAAGCAGGACTTGGTACACGTGTCCACAGGCCTGGCAAACCTCGCAGCCAGTTTCCACACAGATGCACTTTTGAAATCTAAACTCACAGCAACTGCACAAACGACTCCTTGTTAATTATTTACATTTATTTCACAGGTGTAAGTCTTTCCAGGGACAGCAAGACAACACTAAGTCTAGAGAGCCCAAGGAAAAGGGTGGACAAGCACCCTTCTAGGGAAGCAACAGCCTGAAGGGTCAGCGCATCCCCGCTGCTCGGCTTTGCGAGCCACAGGAGAGCAGCCAGAGGCTGGTGCACCCAGGAGATGTTTGGCTGGGAACACTTCAAGGCCACCTGCAAGAAGCTACTTCAGGATCTCCCAGATCTGCTCCAGCCATAATAAAACTACTAGGAAATAGGGAGCGTTCCCGGGAAAGTGAAATCCTCATGTGGTTTGTAAGCAGAAGATACAGACAGGAAAGGACACTTTAGGAGAAACATTTCCATCATTTGCGTACTTTTTTATGTGAAGTTTTAAGAACCAAATCAATATCATATAAGCAGGCTGGTACTAAAGAACCGCAGAACAAAGAATCCCGGGCTGGTGGGGTGGCACACGCTGATCGCCCCGCGACCAGGAGCAAAGCGACACAGCAGCTGTACGCCCGTGCGTGGTGCCAAGCATCACACAGGCCCCTGTGGGCCCGTTTTCCCCCGAGATACGCCTGTGCCCGGCATCTGCGGCCGGTGAGAAAGCAGCACTCATGCTTGCTCTGGAGACGCAGCACCACGAGGAGATGGCCTTCCACCCACAACAGCTACAGGGTGGTTACACCACAGCAGAGGGAGGACGGCTGATCTGAGCATTTACCTAAACCAGCCCAGTACCCCAAGACTCCAGGCTATCACATATGCCAGGGCGGTGCCATCCAAAGTGAGTGATTTTCCCCCAGAACTTACCTAAAAGCTGTTTAGTGGCCAACACTTAGTGCTGAGCCTGCCAGCTACTCTTCTGTCCACTGCCACAGGTAACAGGAGAATTAAAACACGGAGAGAGAGAAAATTAAGGAGTGGGTTTGCAAGGAACAAGCACCAAAGCTTGAGCAGCAAACACACAGCGGTTCCAGTTCAAAAATGGGAACAGCTGATGCCTGATGCACTGGAAGGTCTGTTTTCTTCTCTTGGAAAGCTCACAAGTAGGGAAGCTTGCGGAGCTGAGGGCCAGCCAACTCAAAGGCAAGCCAGCTCTCATCTCCTTTCCCAGCTGCGTACACAGAGAAACTGCAGAACACGAATGCCAGGGGAGGGGGAGGACAAAAAGGAAAGCTCCAATTATTCTCAGACCACAAGAAGGACGATGTTTAAAAGCAAAGACACTGGCAGGGCAGCAGAAAGGAAGAGCTGTCCAGAACGGTCAGCTGGAGGCGTTCTGTGCTGGTTTAGTCAGCGGCCATGGAGGCAGAGCAAGCAGAAGTCTGCTGCGTGGGTAGCTCTCCCGTAATGGCACCCAGGCTGGATGCACTGCTTCAAGTGTAGTCTAATGCAATCGGGAATAAGGACTGTCAAATAGCCAAGCTGTGCTTAAAAATCTGTTCTCTGTAAATTAGGTTGCCTCTACAAAGCTTTATTTCCAAAAAATAACACTGGACAGGAGTTGGATTTAGAATCATAGAATCTCTTTGGTTGGAAAAGACCTTTAAGATCATCGAGTCCAACCTTTAACCTAACCCCGCCATCCCACCACTAAACCATGTCCCTAAGCACCTCATCTATCCTTCTTTTAGATACCTCCAGGGATGGGGACTCGACCACCTCCCTGGGCAGCCCATTCCAGAGCCTGACAACCTTTTCGGTGAAGAAGTTTTTCCTAATGTCTAGCCTAAACCTGCCCTGGCGCAGCTTCAAACCATTCCCCCTCATCCCATCGCCCGTTACCAGGGAGAAGAGGCCGACCCCCACCTCGCTACACCCTCCTGTCAGGCAGTTGTAGAGGGCGATCAGGTCTCCCCTCAGCCTCCTCTTCTCCAGGCTGAACAACCCCAGCTCCCTCAGCCGCTCCTCCTGGGATTATTAGTCGATAGCTGTATTCACAGTTATAAGGCTGAGATGAAATTATTTTTTCCCCAGGGGTAATGAACTCAGGAGGACAGTTACCCTTTCAGACACATGCAGAATGGTTGGTCGTGTACAGTTCGTAACATTCATACAATTCTGGGAAAGATTTTTTCTTTTTTTTAAAGAAAAAAAAAAACCAACCCAACAGACAAATCAAGTTTTGTCCTTTCTCAGCTGGATTCAACGGTGATGCTGCCAAAAGGGCCAGGCAGCAGTATCATGTCAAAGCAAGAGCATTTTACTCCTGTAGCCAGCAGAGCACATGGTTTGCTTCTCTGTTGGAGGGACCTCTGCTAAGCATCTTTGGCAGGAAAGAGAAAACAAACAAAAAAGTATTACCCTACCTAAGAGGAGGACGTACAGGTACCAACAACACACTTAGAATCATAGAATCATTAGGGTTGGAAAAGACCTCTAAGATCATCAAGTCCAACCATCAACCCAACACCACCATGCCTACTAAACCATGTCCCAAAGTGCCACATTTACACGTTTTTTTGAACACCACCAGGGATGGGGACTCAACCACTTCCCTGAGCAGCCTGTTCCAATGCTTGACCACTCTTTCAGTAAAGAAATTTTTCCTAATATCCAGTCAAAACCTCTCCTGGCACAACTCAAAGTCATTTCTTCTTGTCCCGTCATCTGTTACCTGGGAGAAGAGGCCAACCCCCACCTCGGTACAGCCTCCTGTCAGGCAGTTGTAGAGGGCAATCAGGTCTCCCCTCAGCCTCCTCCAGGCTAAACAACCCCAGTTCCCTCAGCAGCTCCCCATCAGACTTGTGCTCCAGACCCCTCACCAGCTTCATTGCCCTTCTCCGCACGTGCTCCAGCACCTCCGTGTCCTCGTAGTGCGGGGCCCAAAACTGAACACAGTATTCAAGGTGCGGCCTCACCAGCACCGAGTACAGGGGCACGATCACTTCCCTACTCCCGCTGGCCACGCTATTCCTGATACAGGCCAGGATGCCATTGGCCTTCTTGGCCACCTGGGCACACTGCTGGCTCATATTCAGCCGGCTGTCAACCAGTACCCCCAGGTCCTTTTCCGCCAGGCAGCTTTCCAGCCACTCTTCCCCGAGCCTGTAGCGCTGCATGGGGTTGTTGTGACCCAAGTGCAGGACCTGGCACTTGGCCTTGTTGAACCTCATACAATTGGCCTCGGCCCATCGATCCAGCATGTCCAGGTCCTTCTGCAGAGCCCTCCTCCCCTCCAGCAGATCAATACTGCCACCCAATTTGGTGTCTGCAAACTTACTGAGGGTACACTCAATCCCTTCATCCAGATCATTGGTAAAGCTATTAAGCAGGACTGGCCCCAGAACTGAGACCTGCAGAACACCACTTGTGACCAGCCACCAACTGGATTTAACTCCATTGACCACAACTCTCTGGGCTCGGCCATCCAGCCAGTTGTTTACCCAGCGAAGAGTACGCCTGTCTAAGCCATGAGCCACCAATTGTACCTCCTTCAAACTCTTCCTCAAGTGTGACAACTTAAAATTTTGCAGATCTCTTCTTTCCAAAGATAAAAAAGGAGAATCTTCCCTGATGGTGCAGAAGAGGTGTCCAGAAGAAATCCAGCATGGTCACCCTGGTATGCTGTATGTGGAACTAGGGTGCCACGTAAAGTTACCAAGTAAGTATTAGTTCTCCACCAATAAAGCTGAGGGTGTTCACGCTTGCCAGCAGGTTCCAGATCTCCTTTCTGGAACGCTGACAACTCATTTTAGGCATAATCACAACAGCACCACACACGAGGTGCACTAATGCTTGCCCATTGATGCAGAAAGTGCCAAAGCCTGGAGATGTCCTTTCTAGTAATTCCCAATCCTTGTTTTCCCCTTCAATTCTTCCCCTCCCCAAAAAGCTTATTTTCTTCACCAACCTATCAAAGCTTAACACTTAGGTGACAAAATGCTAGGCAAACAGGAAACATTATTTAGTCATCTAAGATTATCCAGATTTTACATGCAGTTCAAAATACCTAGATCCACAAGACTACACACCAGCATTGAGGAGGGAAGTGCATCTCCCCACCGCTGGTACGAGGAGCCAAACTGGCAGCCTGATCTGGAACGTCATTTCTGGCGACTGTACCGAGCCACCAACATGGGTAGCCAGGATCCAGGTTCTTCAGCAACATCCACTGGGATCTACAGGGACTGCACAAAGTTCTTTCCCCAAACCCTTCACGAGTAACACGTCTGGGGACAGGGAAGCAGCACAGAGCGTAGAGCAATAACCCTGAAGCACACCAGGCTTAAAGCAGCGGGTTAGACTAGGGGTTACTGGCAATGAAACAGCAGAGTTTTCACTATATAAAATTTATAAATTTATTTTTTTGTAAAAATCCAAAGAGCACGAAGACATCTCACTCAAAATACTGGTAAATCAAACCACACTTAGAAAAATGAAAGCTGATTTTATTATCTTATCCACAGCCAATCATTTGACATGAACATGCATACGTAATTTTGCTACGCACACACCACAGTTTAACGTTAGTTATTAAAGGTTAAACATACAACATACATCCTTACAAAAATGAGTCAAAATGCAAACGTAACTTTTAAACAAAACAGTTTTTACTCATTTAAAAAAACCTTTGTGTTGGGTACCATTTTGTACAAACACAGTTAATTTAAACAAATCTGCTTTTAGTTTCCTCATGGTTGCACATGAAAATGAGCTGCAATAGAAAATGAAGTCATCGAGGGATTTTTAAATAGCAGAAGTAGGCAGTCTTGCCATGCAGAAGAAGCAATATTAAATATTAGTTTTTCAAAAAAAGAAAAAAACCACAAGTTTAAAAATATTTAGTTCAAGTCACAAATCTTTCCCCAGTACAGAGAAATCCAAATGCAACGCATAATTAGCTGCCACATAGGATGGCTGTTCTGAAAAGTAGAAATACTTTCCAGAACTGATAATTTTCATTGATTTGGCACAGAAAAGAAGTCTGAGCTTACTTAAGAACGAGAAAGTGATTAAAAAAAAAGGGTAAACAGGAAGAGAGAAAATAAAAAGCAAGAATGAACGAGATAGTAGTTGCAATCACTAAAAAGAAAATCTGTGCATCTCAGTCATTGCAGAATACTGTCTGTCTACAGCAGGAGCAAATTCCAGGTAATTGTTATTGCAACATGGATTTAATTTGCTTGGAGGTAGTCTCATCATTCAAATGCTTTGTTGTGTACCTAAACACAGAAATAAAAAAAATCAAGTTGAGAAGAGCATAGATGCTATTTTACTGCAGCGTAACAAATATGTTATTTCCTTGTTTATGGCTCAACCTGACTACCAGAGTAAAACCCTCAGCCACCAATCATCACCCGCTCCACGGTTACCAAGTACACAAGTCAGACATGCAGATCAGAAAATGCTATTATCGGTCAGAACTATAACCCAACAGCTACGCACCGAGGGGAGTTAAAAACAAGCCTCAGCTGGATGTTGGCTTTTGGGCTCATGGGCCAGTTTATAGTAAACTCCTGTTGCCACTTGTGATAGGTTACTATCAATAAGATTAACTCTGAGCTCTCTGTCCATAGGAAACATCTTCAAATAAAACACAGCTTCAGAAACTTTTCTTCAGAACTTCCAGTGACCAAACCTCTTTAAAATCCCACAATGAGAATAGATTTAATCCCCTTCCAGCCTAATTTCCTGTTTAGTTAAGTAACTGTGCTGCTAAAACTAAAGAGTATGCACGTGTGTATTGCAGCCCCTCTCCCCTTCAAAATACTCTAGGATATTAGCACATTTTTCAATCACTACAAAAAAAACTTAGTCATCTCTTACTTTAAAAGAAAGTACTGTATATCCTCGACGCTGGCTTCTTTCTGTGATTAATTTTCCTGATCTTCCTTCCCTAACTGCAATCTAAAAGTCAGTAAAGACTTATTCTGTAACTTATATTTAACATGTGAAATTAGCACTTCCATTGTTACCCACAACTGCAGTGGTATTTCAGTTGTTCACTTTAATATACCATGACATTTTGTATTGGAAATGAGTATCAATATAGGTTTCAGTACTTCTTGGTAATTTATACTTTCCACAATCAAGAGGCCTAAGGTTTTCTAAAATTCTGAAGAGTTATTGCACTTGGTATTCTGCCCAGGTGAAAAAGCTGAACATTACTGCAATACTTATATGAATTTCAAATTGTAAACAGCTGATCTCCCTCTAAAATCCATATCACCTCCCATTTGCTTTTAAGACACAATATCTATCTCTTGAGAAAACATGAGAACTTCTAACAGTCCTCCAGAATCAAAGACTTGGATTTGGACTTAATTTCTCATGACATCATCTTGAATCTGCTTTCACCACACATTCACATAGCAGCTCACCTCTGCATCTCTTCCTAGCAATTCCAAATGTGATTTAAATATCCTACCCAAATGAGATTTAAATATCCTACCCAAATGAGATTTAAATATCCTACCCAAATGAATAATCAAAGGTATGAAACCAGGACCATTAAAGCATGCATGCATGAAGTAGGTTGGTGCGGCGAGAGGTCAGCATGACAGCATGGTCTGAACTTACACTACTAACCACAAAGCAACACACAACGGAGTGAGAACCTGAACAACACTTTCCATGTACTTTAATAGTGTCAACCATGATGGGGAAAAACGGGGCATCAGTAAAGGCTGCTGTTTGTTTGCAGCTGCAATCACAGTAAAGTAGTCAGGAAACAAACGCTAATACTAGCATTTTCCCCTCTGGAATCTTGTGTTTTTACCAATCGCCATCCAGAAGACTGATAGTGTCCAGGAGGTTCAGAGATGAACAACAAAATGATTTAGGCATGGAAATACTTGCATGAAGTCTCAAATTAAGCTCAGATATTTTTTTTTTCTTTAGCTAATAGTATGAAAAAACTTTGCAAGTGAAGCTACTTATAATACCACATTATTTCACTTCTTACCACACCTTAACACAAAAAAAGAGGGCAAATGAAATTATAGAATCATAGAATGTTTTGGGTTGGAAGGGACCACTAGAGGTCATCTAGTCCAACCCCCCCGCAGGAGCAGGGACACCGCTAACCAGATCAGGTTGCTCAGAGCCCCATCCAACCTGGCCTTGAATGTTTCCAGGGATGGGGCCTCCACCACCTCTCTGGGCAACCTGTGCCAGTGTTTCACCACCCTCATTGTAAAGAACTTCTTCCTTATATCTAGTCTAAACCTACCCTGCTTCAGTTTAAAACCATTACCCCTTGTCTTGTCACTAAAAATTAAAGCAGTTTCACTACAGATAAGAAAACCAAAGTACAACTGCACAGTTCCAGGCAAGACAAATGAAAGCGTCCACATTTCAAAGTGAGTGCATGAATAATAAAACCCAGTTACTTCATCTGCCTATCACATTTTCACACTACTTGCCCCTTTGGTGCTGGACACCCCCACGAAGAACGTGTTAGCAATGTCAGGTACAGCTTTATGACCCAAATTAGCAGTTTTTAGGTTCCTATATAGAACTGTTTTTCTTTACCTCTCTAATTAATGGGGCAACTTCTGGTCTCATCTATTCTACAGCTGAAACAATGAGAATCTTGCCTTAGTATCTTGCTATAAATACTTCATGAAAGAGGAACAATTTCTAGTTACATACCAAAAAACCTATCTGCCTTAGGTAGCTGAAGCTACCTGTGAAACCATGATCACATGAAACTGCTCTTATATTCTACTAATAACAAATAAAATCATTAAGCCACGGTCAAACCACACACATCTGAGGATATGGGCAATGCAAACTAATTCAGCCATTTCTTTAATAAGCTGGCACAAGTCACAGTGTGTGTGCTGCAGCTGCTCATTTGCTTGTTTGGTAGTTCCAACTGTGATCACAGTTAACTTCTAGTTAGCTTCCAGTATGTGTTATACTTTTTCCATCGGTTTTAACTGCAGGTACAATGTCTACTCTGTTGTGCTCACCTCTGCAGACTCACTCTTAGCCTGCATACAGCTAAAGTATGCAAAAAGTTATCTTAGAATGAACAACTGCAACTTTACAACCTAGCTTTTGAAACACAGCCGCTTCACTCTTCACACAACCCTGTCTCAGAACAGGTTGGAAAGAAGCCTGTATTCTTTTTTTACCGGTAACACATTCACCTTTTACCGGTAACACTGAATACTTCATGGCTGAAGGAATTGCCCTGGACAATTCATGAAAATTCACATTAAAATATTTCAAATAAAAGGCTAAGCGTACCTGAGAGCATTTAGAAGGCCTTCTACACTGTTAGGAGGCTGGTCTTTAAGAACTTTGATGCATCCTTTCATCTAGGAGTTAAAAAAAAAAATACACTTTTTTTTTTCATGTTAATACCTTCTAAGTTTACAGAAGTGTTTTATATTCAGTTTGTCAGAGAGAAAAAATATTTTAAAATTGCAGCAGTATAAAGACATTTTCCTGACATTAGAAAGGAATTAAGCTTTCAGTATCACATTTTCTTATGACAGAATGGCTTAGTTACTTAAAAATCTCCAAATCTTTAGACAATGCAACTGTGATGTCAAGCTCTGCTTTATCGACCTAAAAAAAGGAACTGTAAACAAGAACCTTTATCAGAAATCCATTAAGAAAGCGTACATTCAGCCAGTGAAATAACAACAGACTGTAGCTAATACAATGAAGTAACAGTCCACTTGAAACAACCACAAAGCAGCATACAGTGACAGCATGTATTCCATAGGCTTACTATCAAACAACAGCAGAAAGTTAAAAGACTTGAAGACTGGTGGATGACGCTTTTTACAACCTAGCTTTTCACCAGGTAGGGAGAAGCAAGCTAGATGCTGCTGTTATTTCCAGTCATTCTGATTTGGACCTTTCAACACAAGCACTGTTTACAGATATTTCAAGACACTACCAGAATTCCATCAAAACATATTTTTCATGGCCTCACAATGACTATTTATGTGTCTGAAGGCCTGGTTTGTATTTCTCACTACTTACATATATGGTTTGCTAGCAGCTACCATTACTCATTTAGCATCAATCCAAACTGTACGTATGCTACTAGAGCCTGGAGGACAGAAAAGGAGCCTACATACGTATAACTTAACTACTCAAAAGATTATTTAGTAACAATAAACTTACATCAATTTTTGAAGTTTTGGCAAAAGCGCCCACCGGATGCACGTGGTCATAGAGTATGATGACACCCACCATTACCCTCAGACAGAATGATACTGTTTCCTCATTTGTAAACCTGCTTCTATATTCACTGTAATTTAAAAATGCAGATTATTATCCATCAAATACAAGGTAACAGTACATACTAGCAATGCCCAAAATAGCATTAAAAGAGGAAAATCCTACTACAAATCCTCAGAGGGGGGGAAAAAAAAAACCCACCCACAACCAAACGAAGCAAAAACCCCAAAACCCACCAACCCCACAAACTTTTGAGAGTTTTCCATTTTCCCTTCAATAACCTGCCTACAAGTCAGGTCACTGCTTAGAAAGCATTATCTGGAGATTAACAAAGATTCTCTCAAACCTAAAATAGCACCTTGCTGCTACACCATTTCAGGTATATATATACACATATATTTTTTTAAGAAAAAAAAATTAAAACAATACATACTAACTTTGCTTTCAACACTTCCTACTCTTTTCCCCACCACCCTCTAATATACATGCAACCCGAACTTCTGACTCGGGGCAGGGAGGAAGGGGCAAATAAAAGCAAGATTAATCAACAATGCTGAGCTACTTTTTTGAATGGGACAGACCATTCCTGAGAAGGATAGGAATATAAATGTTTGGAGCTCTTAATGTGCTCCAAAACAAGTGTACTGTGGTATTTGGACAGAAACTAGTTTAAGTAAGACATACCTCACACCTGGGTAATTTTACTGATAGGAAACTATTTAGAACCCAGAAGAAACAGATAAAACACCAACGTTTAGTTTGACTCTTTGTTCATACTCTCAGCGCCTCTCACATTTAGAGCGGACAACAGACTGCCTTCGTGCCTAGAAGTCATCTCATAATTCCCCAGACAGGGTCGCTGTAATGTTGTTACAGCCACCAGCGAAGCCAGCTTGCCAGGAGGTACCATCCAATGTGTTGCCCATAACCCCTCTTTCAAGAGGCCCTAGGCAATCACGCTCAAATAGTGTATTTTCCTGAATTATACATGAGAAAACCATTTATAAAGAGTGCCAAGAGGTTGTCTAGCTTTCATAGCCATTCTATTTTTAAATATTAATATGTTCAGAAAAGTAGACCGCATGATTTGCATGGCTAGCAAAATGAGACAAGTCAGCTCCATGTCAAGGTAAACAACTAAGTTGGTAAAAAGAAAACACCACAGCTCCCAATTACTCCAATTATATTTCTTTCACTTTATGCATCACAAATCATATCTAAAATACAGGGATGATTCATACGCAACACAAGCTCTGTTTATACTCACGGGGTTTCCAGCATGACCCTGCACACACTAGCCATGGTGCTTAAGCAATCTGTAGTATTCTCTATCGGTAAATTTTTATTCTGCAGAAGAAGATAAACAGTTTCCAATTCAATTATTGTGAAACATTACACTACAAACCCTAAATTAAACCAGTGGCCTGCTGGCATTCCTCCTCCTAGAGGAATTAAAAACATCAACACAACTATAGTAAGATGGGTAGCGTTGCACTGTTTTTTAAAAATGTTACAACACAGATTAGCATCTTACAGAGCAAAGTCTACCAGACGGGTTTTGCTTGCTTGTTTGTAGTTAAAGAAATACACCCTTGACACTATTGACTTTTGGGAATTTTTAAAGGAATCATCTAACCTGCTCTTTAAAGACAGAAATTTCTGTAGCCAAATACATGCATCTGCTGCAATAGTAAGCCTTAAAATTGTTGCAGATAAACATCTCAAAGTAGTGTAAAATAAGCGGCCATTTTTCTCAAGGCATTTCAAATGTAATACAGAACTTACGAAAAAACATTAAAATACAAATGTATCTTTCCATTAGTCATGTATGTACAATTATTTTTTATTAAGAAATAGTGTGTATTCTTTGCATGTAAGACAAAAATCACCACAGTTATCAGAAGAGAAGCACAATACTTGTAGTGACTGGACTTTACCACTAATATTTAAGAATAAATAAGGGATGCATCAAAATGTTGGAATACTTTTCCAGTTCAGGTTCCTCCCCTCTTGTGGAATAACGTAAGCATACTTGACTTTACACAGTGAAACAGAAGTGTCTTGGGAGGGAGAAAAGGAAGCTACATTTAAATTCTGTTCCCTACTTCAAGCACAGAGAATCAAGCTGTTTCCTTTTCAATTTTCTGAAATTTCTGCTCTAAACCACCACCAAAACACAGGCAACAAACATACTTACCTCTCCCACCGCTCTCCTTGAGGAAAGCCATTGCTACCAGTGCTGTAATGCTATCCAGTAACTTTTTGTGATGCATCCACAAGGTGGCTAGCTGAGGCTCCAAAAACCAAGTTTGATTTCTAGATGCCAGATTAAGCCTGCTAGAAGAGTTTCATGTTCCAAAATGATGTCTGGCCCTGCAGCGCTTTAAGTACATTATCCAAGCCATGAATTTGTCCTCTTACCTCTGACACAAACTTTGTTGTAGCATCACTTAAGGTTTTCAACATCGGCGTTGCTTCAGCATAAAATAAAGACATTCTGTTTGCCAACTCGTTATTTACTTCATTTTCTCCCTCTGCCTATAAAACAGAAGGAAAAAAGAATGTAGTTATTCCGTACATGAAAAAGATAAGTGGTAGCGTAAGATTACATTTCATCTCATCCAAGGGTTACCTACTGGGACATTGTTAATCCTCATACGGCTCAGAGTTCTTCTATAGTAGCTGAAGTCGTTCTGTATAGCAGGATTTGTCATCTATATAGATATATAGATAGATAAGGACAAGTTTTCATAAAATATAATACTGAAAACAAGAAAATATTCACCCTTCTGAAGTAAAAAGGCCTGTGACATGTCAGGAAGTGATGTGCAGAACACAAAGCTTTCTCGTTAAATTCTCAGATTTTTCAGAACAAGATCTAACAAGAACAAGAAAGTAGTAGTCTCCTAAATAGGAGTTTGAAATTAGTAGGTTGAAAGAAAGGGCTTTTCTAGTTTGACTAGAAATTGCAGACCAGCAAAATAATTTCATTTCAGCTTAGTTATTTGCACATTAGCAAGAAAATAGCTGGACTATGGGTGTGCACATACTAAAAGCAGCAGCAGCATTATCCCAAGAGATATGCAATTCAGATGAAGAAACATGATTAATATGAACTGAAATATAACAACTGCCTCAAGCTAATATGGTATTTCATCTGCTTTCCAGCTTAATCTAACTCTAGGTCATGCGAGCAAGCCGAGCATAGTAGATACCCAAATATCTACTGCATGCTTTATTCTAGAACAGAATAAAACAACCCAGACTGCTTCAGTAAGTAAGACTCTTTCTTTTTGCTAACCTGCGTGCTTACAAAATTACAAGAAGTTCTTACCTTGAGCTCATCAAATCGGAGTGTAAAGTGAAGAATTTCTGCAAACTGCTTAGCAAGAGCCTGCTCTCGCTCCAGGTGTTGCGTTGGTGAATATGGAGTGCTTGTCAGGGCTCCCAACAGGCCTCGCAATCCTGCCTCTTAAATGAGAGAAGTGTGTTTTGCAATATATAACTGCACCTGCTTCTTCTATCTCTATTGACTGATACTCTGCATGCTAGACTTAAAATATACATCTGCCAAAATACATGGTAGTTAATAATAACGGGCCTCGATGAATTGCTTCTATCTGCCAATGTTACCATATTTACTTACAAACGGCTATAAAGACTAAGTCTAATCAGCACTGACAGCCATGAAAAAACTTCTTGAAAAGCTTTATTCAAGCTTTGCCTGCGACTTGTTTAAAACATATTTCAGTAATCTGTTAGCAGACTGCAGCCTTTAAGATAACACAGAATTCAGGAGGTACATACTTATCAGCAAAAGTCTTGCTTTATTTGATTTTAAGATAAACTTATAATCCAATTTCCTGCTCATCACCTTAAGAAAAATACCTCACCTCTTTAACAAAACAGAACTTGCTTGCAAAAAGCTTCCATTTTTTGAGCTCATTTTTTCATGAGCTATGCTAATAACTGTCTAAAAGTGAGGTAACAACAGAAAGTTTGTGAAAACACAAATCAAGTCTAATAGGTTTTATTATCTTAGACACAACATCAGTCAAGCTGGTTTTGTAAGAGGCATGAAGTGCCATCTTAAGTATTGCACCTGCATGAATCAAGATCAGGCATTTCCACAGACCAAATTACTTCTGCTATTTGTGTGGAATAATACAGTCACTTTTAATTATTCTTGGTATCAGAAACATTAACAGAATTCATTCCTGATGAATTAATCTACTAATTTTCAAAATAATCAACTCATTAGTGCTTTCCAGAGTTACTGACAGCGTAGAGAAAGAGGATTACAAGAACGCTCCCATTCTCCCTCTCTCCTCCCAGGTATTCACTGAAGCAAACTTGCTCTCACATGCACAAAGATGGTACGCAGATATAAGATCCAACCCAGTGTATGGGAGGAATCTATGCAATATGAGCTTTTATTTACTAACAAGGGGTTGACTTAGATGTGAACACAGCTGTATATGCCAAATGTACTAATTAATGACGACAAAAATCCAAGTTAATATCACTCTGCTTACCTAGTCTTTGCGAAAATTCATAGAATTTCTTTAGTTTGCCTACTAGTGGAACAACTGCACCCCATGCCTTCTCTTGCAGCTTCTCATCATTGGGATGCTGTATTGCCTTAAATTAGAAAAAAGGGGAAAAATGTATGCTTAGATTAAGAATAACTGACACACTACTAAAAAAAATTATGCAGGGCAATTGTTTGAGGCGCTAGTAGCTAAAAATTCTATCTACTGAGAAGTTTCCAGTTGAAACACAAGCCTGAAACACTAACCCATGTCTGTTCCAAAAAGCTCTAAATACTTGTGTTGAAAATAAGTACCCTGAGTAGGAAAGCAACTTGAAAAGAGTATAAAGAAATTGTTAAAAATAAAGCTACTCAAATAAGGAAGTTTACAGAACCAGATCTAGTTAACCAAAATCAACAACTTTATTGGGGTACCTCCGAGCAAAACAGTTTAGTGATCAAAGCCTCATCCTAATGTTGGTATCTATCATCAATTTCTGAATTTGCAAAGAAAAAAAAAAAACCCACCATAAATTTGCTGTGAAATTCATGCTATTACAGCAGGAACATTTAAGCATAATCATCAACATGAAAGCAACACCATGTCTTGGTAGATAACAGAGCTTTGAGGTGTATATTCATAGACCTTCTCTTTACAGTAAGCTTCCCAGACAGATAAAGCCCTAAATTCAGCCTCTCCAGGTTTTTAAGATAGAAACTAGACTACTTAGCAACTAAAAATTACTAAGGAAACAGAAATAAAAATGCTCATAACTCTCCCACTGCATCTTCACAGTCAACTCCTTGATTCCAAATATCTGTTTCAGTTAACCCCGGGCTGTGAGTTGCAGCACACTCCTCTCTGGTCCCTAGGAAGTTTCATTCTTGCGATGTCTACCTCCTCTCAGAAGCATCTCTCTTCCCTCTCCATGGGAGCTGTAGGCTTCATTGATGAGACACACATTCCTGCCAGACCCTACAGCTTCTCCCTGAACACGCTCCTTCCTTGAAGAACAAATAAGCTATCTCCCTTCCTAAGGGTTTTGAGTAACAGTTACCCTCTCTTAAACCTACCTTATGCATTCAACAGAGACTGGATAAAAACCCATGGAACTTTAAAGTGGAATGGCTCTGAGTACCTCAAATTCATCTAGAGTGAGCAGAGACTCCTCCTATGTACTAGCATTTCTTAAGAGTACGCTACAGTAACGCCTCACTTTAGGAGCAAAGTAGCCCCGTTGCTGCATCTGAGAAAGAAGGGAAGGGGGTTGAGAGAGTATTTATTCAATCTGTTCTTAAAAGGTAAAGGAAAAATGGAGTGGCACACTGTAAAGAAACTTTGCTTCTGTTCCAAGCATCTACTTCAGTAAATAAAAGCCAATTAAAAGGGGCTGAAAATGAGATGTCTTTTGTGTTAGGATCACATCAGATTTCTTCAATTAGCATACAAAAAGTTATCAACACTATTCAATATTGCATGGTAGTTATGCCATGCTCTTTCCAAATTCACCACTAACTCAAGAAGAGCTTACGTGGGAATATAAAGAAAAAAAACAATCAATGACACCAATTCCATAGAAAGGTTGAGAAGCATTGTTTGCTATTACATATGTGCATTAATATTATTGAAACAAGCGACATCTGTTTCACTGTTAAAAAGGAACATTCCAGAGCAGACATTCAAGAGAGCAATTTTAATAGACAACATGCTCTGCCAAAACAGCTCCTGCAAGCAAAGTTAAAATCCAGCAGTATTTGGTTAGGATCAGACAATGAACAACCACAGGCTGCGTGGAATCATAACGCTCTAGCTCACCTCTCGTATTTCATGGCCAGCTCCTCTATATGACTGCAAGTCTTCCAGTATTCCTTCTGCATCCTTTAACACTACATTCACCTGATTATAAATTTCCTTTTCAGATTCTGTAGGTTGGGCATCTAAACAGCAGAACATATTAAAAAATATATATATGTATTTTTAACAACAATATGGAATTCAATAGGCACACCATCACCTACGGGACAACTTCTTCATGCAGCAACTCATCAAGAATTTTCATTCTCTGAAGAGCTACTACAAGGTATGAAGAACTCCAAGAGAGTAATTGTATTCATTTTAGTAGTCTTTTAGCTTCATTTAGCATCCCCAAAATTCACCTAGAATCTATCTTTCCTGAATTATTTAAAATTGGGTTAAGAGAGGAAATACTGACAAATCACCTTTCTGACTATCACATCAATTTCACCTTAGAGTGCCGTACCAGCTCAATGGAAGAGACTTAGGTAAGCACTCAAAAGACACACTCACTGCCGAGATTACAGGAGGTCTTCATGTCTACTCTTATCTAGAAACACTGCATCAGATTATTTTCCATCTTCCTTGCGTCCCCTTTTACTGGTTGGGGAAAGAACCGTATCTTTTACTTCTCTATATATTTAATTCTCAAAACATATTCTTTATTGCACTAATTGCAAAATCAGAGTTGAGAACAAGAAGATCTAGTGTAAATTTGTTCTCTTTTTCCCCTCTCTCCTCTTTAAGGATATATGCTGTCTCCAGTTTTTCTATAATTAGCTGAAAACTTTCCAAAATTGTATTTGATCATTTCAAAAAGCTACACATACATGTTTAAAGAAATGTCATTCAATGAGAAGTATGTTTTGAGAAGAATCAGCAAAAGGCTTTAGCCTTTAAAAACAATCATCTAGTACAAATATCTCAGATCTGGTTTACCTGATACAAGATCAATATTTCTTCTAGAATTCTTATGGAAGCTAAGCTATAAGGTTAGTTCCTTTTAGACTGATATAAAGAAAAAAATTAGTTAGTTACTGAAGCTGCTGCTGAAGCTCTTACAAAAAAAACCCCACACCAACAAAAAACCCAAAAAACAAACCCCAAACCACTTCTCTGTTTACATGGGCAAAATATTTTATAAAATAAGTATCAGGATATTTTAATCTAGGATTTCCAATGCCAAAAGTCAGGGTATTTCAGGGTATTAACAATAGATTCTTTTTTATAGTGACAAACAAAAGCTATCTACAGATAAGATAGCCTCATCATTTTGTGCAGTTTAAAGGGACTAGAAAACATCTTTTAAAAGTGCTTTTTCCATGATCTATATGTAAAACTCCCACTAACAGTGATGGAAGTTAGGTACATACTTACATGATAAAGAAAAAAAAAAAAAAAAAAAAAAAATCACAATTTCCTAGTGTTACACACCAGAAAAAAAACCATCAGAAAACAAAGTTTGTGTGAGGAGAAAATAAGTTCCACATGCATTGCCTGTCTGGATTTTGCTGTAGTTTTTGCATAGTACTTTAATTTTTATGGTTTAATGCATAGAGAGTGGGCATTATCAGCAAATATGCCCATATATAGACCTTGCAACAGTTTAGCTCTGATGTTTTGAGAACCATCAAGAATTAACATGGGTGAAAAAAAGCTGGTCACTCCTTTAAAAAAAAAAACCAACAAAACCAAAAACTCTAAGAGCACCACATTGATTAGGCATTGAGTAAAAGTGGCCAGTGTTTCAGATCATCACAAAGGTCACATTTATAATTTTGAAAGCTGCTGAAGACTGCTGTAAGAAATGAAGACAAAAAAATGAGAGAAAAGAGCAGACAGGTAAGCACCAGTTGACTGGCAGCAGTTCATGCACAAACATGAAATGCTATAGTGAAATACAGACTAAAACATGAAACTCTGTAGCATTCCAGATTGTGTTATTAAATAATGCAATCAAGACTTGCCACTTGGATCGTCTTACACTGAGCACATCTCTTCCCTGTTTAATTTTTCATGCCATTTTTTCTTTACCTTCTCTAGTAAGGACAGTTCAATACTCAATGGGGGGTGGAGGGGCACAGCAGAAGGGCCCACAAGAACTCCTCTTCATTTTGAAACCCACCGACAAGCAGAACAGATGTAGTACCATGACCTTCCAAGTTTAGAAATTAAAATCATCTTCCAGATACAAATTAATGTGGTCTTCACTGAACAGCTGGCTATGCAAGTCAACACCTTCAATACCCCTATTAGTGTGTTTCACTTAGGATGCAATAAGCCAACTACTGTATTTCATCTCCTTAAGATGTTCCAGGAAACCTAAAACAATGGTTTATACTTAAATTTGTTGGGGTGGTGGGGTTTCTTTGGGTTTTTTGCTTGTTTGATTATAACAAACTTACAAATATACATTTTTTTAAATCCAGTAGGCACTATTTCTTTTGGTGTGTATTTTATTTTGGTGCACCTAGTCCTCTCCAACAGAAGAAAGCTGTAAACCTGATTTGTCCCAACTAAGTTCCTCTCCCATCTCTAATTCTTCTGCACCTAGAAAAGAGCTCAAATTTTAAAAGTAAACCTAAATTCTTTTATATTCACACTTCACAATACATTTAGGATGTATTAGGATAGATTTAAAAGGCACAGTATAGAAAATCTTCAAGCCCTAGTGCCAGCTGGTTCGGAGCAATTAGTTTATTTGCTTCTCAGAGCAGGTTAGAGCACTGTATTCTGAAAGCCCACCACAGATGGCGAAAGAAGGAAAGGTTCCTCCTTCTAAGCGCTGCTGTAATCTTGCATAGATGGAGGTAGCATTCCCACATACCAGTATGTACCCGAGGACTCAAGCTACGGGACTTTCACTTGAGAATCACTAATTGTAGAACCTGTTTTCCTCAATGTGGAGTGCACAGAGCAGGAAAGGGAGCTGTACTTCTGGAGTTAGTCTTGACAACTAAGGAAAAGCAACCACTAATGCCAGGCATCCAAACAGCAGGCTGAAGGAGGCATACAGTTTCAGGGATTTCCCCTTTCCCCTTCATGGATGTAAATCCCTGCTACAACTTTATGAGGCGGCTTTGCCTTTACCTGGCCACATTTTCCATAGAAAGAACAAATCCAGTAAGCACAGCACAGCTCATTGAAATGTTCCGAGGTCAGATATTGCTGCCAAGGCAGCCGACCGCTGGTTATTCAGGACAACTTTCCCATTTTTAATCTAATATTAAGAAAAGTGAAGGCTGAGGTCCCTCAAGTAAATAGGGAGTTCATCTTTAATTTTAATCAGAACAGTACTACACTAGATGCAATATACATTTAGAGTTCAGAAAGCTCACACGATAACGTATTAAAGACAAAAGAGTAGACTTGAAACAATATACAAACACTGTTATGTGAACTAAATGCTATGGAAGTATGACAACATATTGCATGGGGGGAACACACACATTTAGTGACTATTTAAAAAAATATTTGGCTAGCCTACAACTAGTGCGGAGAGAAATTTGGGGTTAAAAGTTTATGCTGCACAGCAAACACTATTTAAACTGAGATTTTTCCCAGGGAAGAACACATCAAGTCATCTGAAACTGGCTGGGACAAAACTCACAAGCAAGGGAGAGAAAAATCCCAGACTGATGGAGATGAAATAATTTATTCATCTCTATCATCATTACTATGGAGAATGCTATCTTTGTGGCTCCTCTGAAACCTAGCCAAGTTCTTTGGAGGTCATGCAGAATACTTTCAGTGCTAGCTTGAGATCACCATCTGCAACCCAAAGTACTCTGTATTTCAGCTACTATTCAAATCAGAAAATTTGGAAAGGATTTGCACTGTGACAGTAATGACACCAACATGAAAGTTGAGCTGTAAGTTTCCCACGTTGTAGGTGGCTGTTTTATGTTAACAATACTGTCCTTAAAGCTGTGCATTTTCCTCTGCTCACGTTAAAGTGGCACTGCAGAGACTTTAGTAGAATACTTAAGACAACTATTTGTTTCAAATAGTGAATGACCAAAGAAAACGTAAGTTTAATCAGTGTTAAGGCAAGGAAAAGCCTTTATAAGCTCATTATATCATTTATCGGGACATTTTTTGCATGTATTCTGATAGTCAGTTACAAAAATCTCTGGAATCTAGCACCAAGATAAATATCTGGGGGGGAAAAAAAAAGGCTCCAAAACTAGTCTAAAACCTTTCTAAATTTGGAGTTTGTATCCCTATAAAACTCTGTGGACATTAGATTTTTAGCTCTTTATAGTACTGTGCAAGAGCTGTTTAACTAGCCCGTTCACTCCAAAGATACATACGGATTTAAGAACAAAGTATTTCAAACTGTATTGTATTGGGCCAGGCGTAACACAGAATTGGCAAATTTGTTTTTAATACAGAGCTTACTTGCTCTTCCACATAAAAACACAATGTTAAGTATCACAAGATTAAGTGCCAAGTCTTGAAGAAAGATCTTGACTGTGTCAAAGCCAAGATCCTGTCAAGGCAAGCTATCTGAAACAGAGTAGAAAGAAGCATGGATACACAGTATAGCAGCAGGAACAAATGCAGGATAGGGTCCAAAATGAATAAAGAACATTTTAACAATTCAGCCATAATATAAGTCACTTAATTTGACTGCATATGTAAACATTTCGTGTCAGCAACCTGCTTACTCTCATGCCAAATCTTGTTCATGCTCAAAACATGCACTTTAAACCAAAATTGATAGCTAAAGAATCAATAGGGTTCTTTTAAAAATAGCAACACTTTTTATTGCAATTGATTTTAGAATTATGCCTTTTGTATCCAGCTAACTTCAATTTCATTTAGTCCAATAAAATGGTATTTGCAGACTAAGCTGGAGCTCCACAACTCCAGTATTCTCCCGTATCAGTTCTCCCTACTTCACTAAGCTGTACCTATTTCTGATGGTATGCAAGATTTGAAATGGTTTTAAACGAGTTTTGCTTTCTGATTTTTTGAACACAGCCCTTTATTATCTTCCCTTTATGAGTAACTTGTACGGCTACCATCTTCCAATAACAATATATTCAGAAGAGACAATTGATAAAATCAACAGTATAGGCAAAGGGTTTAGCAAAGTTTTAACTTTAAATGTCACTGAAGCAAAAACATATTTCTCCAAGCATTTGCTTTCACATCAGAACTAATATAACCAATTGCTACTGTTTCATCAAACACAACTAAAAAGTAATTTGGGGGAACAAAAGAAGAAATAGTAAATCTCAAATTATCCATGTCACAATACCTCATCAATTTCTTTTGTTATGCTACTCCGTTGTATTTTATTATGTGGACAAAATGTATTTGAACATCAGTTTTCTTATTTTATGCTTACTTATGTGCAGCTGAGAAAAGCCACAGCATATCCCAAAAGAAAGTAGGTAAACATGCGCAGCAGCAGCCAACAACACTTACCTGCCATTCTTAGGCTATATTATATCATGCAACAAAAACTAAAAGCAGAAATATGTGAACCTTCCAGAAGGCTTGGCATTGATCAGACACGCTATTCACCTCTTCTTTTCAAAAGCAGTTTTGTCTCTATATTCTCTGACCCTCCTTTTAAGGAGGGACGAGGTTAACTGTCAGATTTCAATGCCAAATCAAATGAGGTTCACATATACACCTTGAACATGATGATGTTGGAGAGCTATGAATAGCTGTTGCCAGCCAATCTGCACATGCAGCATTATTCAGTATGCAGTGGCACACTCCAAGAGAAGAAAAGAGAATTGGGTTTCATATTCAGTCTTTCCTTTAAGGTGCATGTATCTCCTTGCAATTTAAGTAAGTCTTCAAATAATTCAATTTCTTTTTGAATTTTGATAAAAAGCAAAACAGAATTTTGGTTTAAAACAAGAATCGTATCAGATTCCAACAGTAAAATACAATTTGAAAGCCTTCCCTCCAATAAAGATTTTACATTTTAGAAACTGAGGTTATTTTAAAACACATTATTGCTTTCTACAAAAGTTTGCTGAACAATTATCCATAGCTCAGGCATGCAAAGCTGTTAGAAGGATGGCAAAGTGAAACCATACATTTAGTACATGACAAATGCAGTCTACTGCAGGCAAAGAGTAATAGATATATAAAATCATCATCTCACTTTCAAAATCAAGGAAAAAATTTGGCCCCTGCTCAAGGTCTGTGCATGTCAAAACTTTTAGAAGGTTCCCCATGTTAAGGTACCTGCCAAGACAAGAATGAGAGAAAAGAAAATTTTCTTTTTACAAGAAGGAACAGCCCAAATATAGTTGATTGAAGCAGTGGGGGAAAAGAAGACCAGAGAGTTCCATCAGGCACGAACCCGTCCTTCAGGCTGCTGCCCTGATGGGTGGAGGGAGACCCCACCTCCAGGACATACAGCTGGTGATCCCAGAGATGCAATGCAGCTTTCCTGTAAGAAGTGACTACGTCACCGACATCTTCACAGCCGCCCCTTTGGAAAGGGACAGAACTCCAACTGAAGGCATTGCCAGTGACTAATTCTGTCCCGGTACACCATAGCACCAGTGTCCTGAGCAGGAGTACCATGTTGAGGGCTAAGTACCGCATTTGCAAACATTGGCATGGTAGCCATGCTACAGATTTTCACCTGATGGGACAACAGAAGGAAACAGCTTTAATTTTCTCAGCCCTCATAATTTTATCAGAAAGTCATTAGAGAAAACTGCATCAAGAGACATCATTCCAGTGTGCAGAAAATGCTAATGCAAGTATGCCACAGATCTTTTACACAAGTTGCCTAAAACATTTGTGAAGCTCTGACAATTCCACTTTGGACTTCCGGATGTAAAAAATACACATTAACTGCACCATGAATGACCCAGCCAGGATCAGGAATGATTTAGTACTCACTCTTGATAAGACAGGATTACAGTGAGAAACTGCTCAGCACAGATTACTAAGGCATACTGACAGAATTTTTTATGATTACTTGATTTGCAGGCAGATGGATGGACATCACTGACCACAGAGACCCAAAAATGACTAAGCACATGGAAAGAAAAAATTTACACAGTAGCATGATGGTGGCTTGGCTACTACTGGAGGGGGGGGTGGAAAAAAGGAATGGAAAAACCACATGCAACTCTTTTTCCAATTGCAGATGTGCAACTGAGTCCCCTAGCCTTCACTGCAGCAGGTATAAGCAACCCTACTGTTACCATTTTAAAATGCACCAGCTGTGAAGGGCCGAGAGACTTACTTTCAAAATCCAAGAAAAAATGTGCTGCATTGTGGTCTATGTCCCTGGTTAGCACCTTAATGAGATTACCCATGCCAGCAAACCTAAAAATAAAAATGGCAAAATAATTAAGTTCCAATAACCATTTCCTATCTTAAGTACACGCCTGGGGCTCACCGGAGCAGGGCTCCCATTGGGTTTTGCACACTGGATTAATCACCTTCTGGTGGTAAGTAGAAGACGTGTACTATACACAGCGCATTTCCACTCCCCTTCTTCTCAGAGAGGAGTGATTAATGAAAAAATTAAGTTATAGCTTTGACAAAAATACTGGCTCTTTTTCAGCTTTGTTTAATACATGTAAAGTATTATGTTATGTATGAGGACTGAGCAATTGTTTTGCATAACGGCAGCAACCCTTAGCCAACAAAGCCATTTTTGCTTAGGACAAAAGCAACCTCAAATTGAACTGGTGTAATCATAAGCCTGATTTTTAGCATATCTCCACAATCCAAAACAAATTTCAGAAAGCCTCTTAGTAGTAGTCATCTGTGGCCAATGAACAGTTTTTCCCTGTCAAATCACATAAAGCGACAAGTTAAATGCGTTAAGACTTTTCCAAAACCAGGAGATAATCAAGTTTCAACAGTTCTTCTCATGTTTGCTGTCACATCCCAGCTAAAAGAAAAGTGGAAGAAAAATTAAATAGTGATTAATCTAGGTCAGAAATTAATGAAACAGTATAAAACGTTAGCATAAGTTTCAGAAATCAATACCTTCAGTAGGACTACGAAAACTGCACTTCATGACAAGGCACCTTTTCAAGGAACCTCACACGTTTTAGAGAGGCTGGAAACATAAACTTAAAAACCTGAATGCCCTGAAATATCAGTTCATTGGAGTGCTGCTGCAAGACAAACACAAGACACTACCCAAAAACCTGATTTCAAATTATTTAAGAATAAGTTCTCAACAGTCTGACATGTGGATTCAAGCATAAAGATCTAAAAATCAAGTTTCAAATTAGTGTAACTATACCAACTTACCAGTGTATGCGTGTGTGTCCGCCCCCCTTTTTTTTTATTTCTAATTGGAGGGACGTAGCACAACAGTAATAATTATTAATTTATTTATTCAGAATCAAGAAAACTGAAGCAATGTGAAGTCAGAACAAATTGTCTGGCAAAACTAATTTTCAGAACCTGTGTTGCTAGATTTCTTTGAGTTCCGTAAGAAAATGCAACTGGTATGTGAGGGATAAGCAGACTAAGAACAGCACAAGATCCACAAGATTCAGCAGTAAATCACAAAATTAACAAAAGCTAGAGAAGAAAGTGGGAATTAATCCCCAATTGTTGAAAATTACTCAGTCTTTGCTCCAACAACTAATTACACTAGGCTTTGCTCCAACAACTTCCATAGAACGACCACACAACAGTTAAAAATGTAGATTTTTAGAAAAGCAACTTTGAGTATAATCCAACTGATCACAATGGATTCTGCACATAGAACCTCTTCACTGGGTGTGTGCTTGCTTTTTTTTTTTTTTGCACATTTAACTTTCTTCTTTGAATGCCAGAAAATGCAAGTCCTGCTTCCTAAGCATTTGAATTTCTGTTTTCTGGGAAGTCTGATCAGATTTCCAAGCCTCTGAGAAACACCCATTATTTAAGGAAGTTTTAAATTAGGGTGTCCAGTGTAGACACTTATCTTAAAAATTAATCCATCAAAAGGCGTTTCTCAGAGAGGCAGCTTTGCCAGAGCTTTCTATTCCACAGCTTAGTGAATGCTTCAAATGCTACACGTGCACCAATGCTGTGTAAACAAGCACCATCAGAAGGCAGAGAGACTATTCTTCCGTATCTTGCAAGCATGTTCTGTAACACAGGACTGAAAAAGCCACTTAGTCCACTCCCTAACAACGCGGACATTCATAATCTGGAAAAAGCTGGAATACAGAAGCATTCTTTAACAAGTATTTTCAACGGGGGCAATAAAAAGCCAAAAGCGCAAGCCATCAAATGCTGATCATGTCTGTGGATTCAGATTAAAAACCAAACCTCGATGTCAGAACAGTGAAATACAGGTAAATTCCAACTTTAACAAGCAAGTAGCAAATACATAGCAGTAAATGGTGCTGCCTGAAGAGAACTCTAGCTATACCTACAATCACTGCCACGCTGCAGCTCTTCAGCTGCACCATCCCCTCCTCCACCAAAATATTTTCAATACCTCAAGTAAATGCCTCTACATCGGTTTTGCCTTTGTTTTGATATTAACCAGTCTCCTAAGAGTTGACAGGGTCATGAATGTGGTTTAAATATCGGATAACGTAGCTTCTGAAGGTCAGAGTAGGGGCATGCCTATAGGTTTGAAATATTTTGAAGATAAGTTTACAGAAGAGCATATAGCCACTGCAGAACAGATTGTTTAATTGAATCCCTACCACTTCCTAAAATGAGTAGGGGGTCGGGGACCCAGTTTTGCAATACAAATACCTTCATTAAGAGCTTCATCCCTCAGAAAAATTTGCCAGTATGAATATAGGGTTTCTTTCCTGGGAGCGAGTTTAACAAATAGAGAAGCACAATAAAAGGTTTGGCACTACAATGAAACAGTAGAGGTGAAACAAATTCAAGCAGAAGATGCAACTGACCTCAAGGTAACAGTTCAGTGAACAGCCTCTCTCAGAAAAGGAGAGAAATTGAAGATGATGAGAACGGATTAATTCAACTTCAACAGCAACAAGATGACACCGTGTGATACAGGAATACATTTCAATTTACATGAATACAAAGCTGAACGAACACTTGTCCGTAATAAAGTTCGTAACAGACCTCCTCCCTCATGCATTCAGCATACTGAAAAAAATCTTGGTGAACTTTGGTCGTGTCACAGTGTCACATACAAGATACGTGACCACATTTGCTTTCTTCGCAGAACATTCACCATATATTCAGTTTTTATGGAGTGAATGGGAATCCAGCAGAAGCTGGACAAACACGTTATTGTTGAAACTTGTGTCAGGATGAATTTTAACAGTTACTCAAGGATCTCGAGTATTCCTTAACACCAGGGGATTTGCTATGTTTTAAGAACTGTGAAAATGACTATTCCTCCAAGTTGCAATCCAAAAAGTCAGACTTTAAGAAGCTAGAAAAAGAGCTTGAAAACTCAATTTAGACAAAAGTTGAGATGATATAATTGGTCTAGCATTTCTTGGGAAGATACTTTCTCCCTCCTTAGCACTGAAGGTAATGAATGCAAGATCCGACAGAGACGATTTTACTCTTCTGGTGATGCTAAGCACTAGTTTCTTCTCTGAAACAGCCTTCTAGAAACGAGACCATGGTGTCACAGCATAGAGCTTCCCAGATGCATGGAAGCAGCTGTAGGTCAACATGCTCAGGTTAGATGGCTTCTTGAGGTTATTTTGCTTCAAAAGATATACCTAAGCAGCAAGAGGAGCTGACCTGTTGCATGCAGATGGAACCCTACAGGAAAACTGACCTTTCTGTGAGGCTGCCATGCCAGAATACCTGTATCAATCTAGAGGAAAGCAACCTAGCTCAGAGATGCCTCAGGCTCCTGAAAGATCCAGATTTACTAGAGATTCTGTTTTTGTTCAGGATGGTTCATCATCTACATTTCTGCTGGGCCCAAAACAAATGAAAGAAGGTCCATGACTGTCTCTGATCATAGAATCATTAAGGTTGGAAAAGACCTCTAAGATCATCAAGTCCAACCATCAACCCAACACCATCATGCCTACTAAACCACGTCCCAAAGTGCCACATCTACACGTTTTTTTGAACACCACCAGGGATGGGGACTCAACCACTTCCCTGGGCAGCCCGTTCCAATGCTTGGCTGCTCTTTCAGTTAAAGACATTTTTCCTAATATTCAATCAAAACCTCTCCTGGCACAACTTAAGTCATTTCCTCTCATCCTATTGCTTGTTATTTGGCAGAAGACACCAACACCCACCTTGCTACAGCCTCCTTTCAGGCAGTTGTGGAGGGCAACAAGGTCTCCCCTCTGCCTCGTCTTCTCCAGGCTGAACAACCCCAGTTCCCTCAGCCACTCCTCATCAGCCTTGTGCTCCAGACCCCTCACCAGCTTCATTGCTCTCCGCTGGACATGTTCCAGCACCTCAATGTCCTTCTTGTAGTGAGGGGCCCAAAACTGAACACAGCATTGCAAGAGGCAGTGTCACCAATGCCGAGTACAGGGGCACAACCACTTCCCTGGTCCTGCTGGCCACATTATTCCTGATACAAGCCAGGATGCTGTTGGCCTTCTTGGCCACCTGGGCGCACTGCTGTCGGTAGACAGCAAGGTCTGTACACACCTCCATACATATCGCCTTTGCCGGTAAAGCACGTAACACTCATCAGCTGCAGTACTCCACAGCTAGAAAGCTGGAATTAAACCACCAGCAGACACACAGAGAGCACTGAGCACAGCATCAGCGCACCTCCCTGGGACCACGGAGGTGTTAAGGTCAAGTCCCTGCTGTATTTAGGCATGACAGGGATTTAAAAAGAACTCTAATATTCAAGGTAAGCATCCTGGCTATTGTATAGTTTGGTTGTCTTACTTATAAAATATATAATAATAATAATATTAAATATTAATACTATTAAAGATGATAAAAACCCACATGTAGTAAAAAACCAAACAGTCTACAGAACTAGCCATTGCAGTCATCCTCAGGGACCTCTACTGCTATTTGTTGCCCTTAAACATCACTGTAGTTCTATGATAGTTCTAGGAAGACTTATCTTGGTAATTAACCCACCAATAGTGGCACACCCGGTTGGTACTGATTTATCAAGCACTCTCTTATGTCCTTGAAAGTCCACAACTTCAGCTGAAGTAAGTAGGATTACTGTTTTAGAAGTCAGATGCGGTTCCAGTTAACTAGCCCTGATGTTGAGCTATCGTTGTCTAGTCAAGAACATCTTCCAGCACTATCTGTATCCTTCTTGAGCGCATTACCACTTTGGTCACCCCCAACTCAAGATTTGAGCCTACATAAAGACCAAAGCCAACAACTTTACTACTACTAAAGACCAAAGCCTGCTAGTACTGCCTGAGTTTCATATTCTACAGCTGGGCTTTGTCCCAGAGCCAAATAGCTGACAAAGAACATTGACTGGATAGGACTTTTGTGGGTGGCAGCACACCTTTCGATCCACAGTTGTTCCAGTGCTACTGGAACAAAATCCACGCTGAAGCTGTAATCCTTATCAAGAGGAATTTTGCATATTGCAGTCACCAACATCAAAATATTCACATGCCCAGCCTTAAGTACAGTGTAAGTAACTACCTAGTTGTTCCTATACAGCTTCAGATTGTTAACCTCTGTCCAATTTTTTTTGGTATTCTCTTTCAGAATAAATCACGCTTCAAAACTTGCAAACTGGTTTTTCTCCCAGGGGGGTCTTCCTGATTTTAAGATTTTATAGTGCCGCGTCCAAATGTGGCTCATTAGGTAAACTGAGAGTGTAAGGTTCAGTAAAAGCACACTTTAGACCACGGAAGTTTTCTCTTGCCATGAATCCGACATTATACAGTCAGAGCAGAAAAAAAACCACTAGTCTGTCTAAAAACTGACTGTCCCTGTGAAGCTGCCCAGAATCTCTCCTGGCATGCTCTATACTCCCACACAATACTCGAGCCACGTGGAGCAGGTTATGGGAAATCAGAGCGCAAGCCAAGAACATGGTTTAAACTTGACCTAGTTGCAGAGGAAGACATACAGAATGCCACATTTGATTACAATGATTTGGCCCATTACAGCCTTATGGGGTTGTATGATGTTGCGTGTAGTGTCATGATCAGACAAGCGGAAAGCAAAGGCATATTTTCAAAACAAGCCTTGCACGCATGCCCTTCATGCTGAAAACATCCCTGACACATTTCAGTATTTTTTTTTCTCCTAAGCTAAGCCCAGGGGAAATTTAATAGAAATACATGATGCAACTAAATTCAGACAAGCTCTAAAACTTCCCCCTCTCACACCTGAAAGAAAAACTGTACAAGATTTTGCTTGCAACTGGTGAGCAGCTAGCAAACTTACTCTTGAAAAAAAATGTGTTGGCGACCATTGAAGAATGCCTGCTTCAAGAAAACATCAGATCACTTTTTGGAAAAAGCATACTCTACTCCCAAGACTACTTTTAGTAAAGCTTAAAACTGAACAGGGATGTCCAGTGTAGGAAAAACTGTACTCCACAAAAACCTCATATCCATGCTGTGGAGTCTGGAGGAGGAAGGTAAGCATGACGCTATATGGTAAGCACATGTCATGAAAGAGCAAACATTTCTTCCAGGGATTGATTTTTAAATTTTCACGTATGTGTGGCATAAACCTCTGATTCAGAGATATTTTGGTGAAATAGCAAGTGAAAAGTACAGTGTTAAAAGTCTTATAGCATTAAAACATTATAAAGTTACATATAAAAATGTTAAAAATGTTATAACAGTCAGAGAGTTACTACATAAACAAAAACCCAGCTGAATGTCTCCCTATATTTTTCTATAAAAATAGTAATCCTATCAGCCTGGCAATTGTTTCAAGGATTACTGAACAATTTCTGCCTGTAGTATCTAGCCACGAACGGGGCGGCGGGGGGAAGGACAGTGAATAAACAGCCCACATCAGCTGGAATCCAAGGCAGCCCTTAGCAACACATGGTACCACAGGGCGGACAGCCTATAGGATCCAG
>NW_009258613.1:2440728-2497277 GCF_000687185.1 Egretta garzetta
AGGGGTTCAGCTTCACAGGCAGCAAGAATGTATCTGCCCCCAACCTCAAAAGCTAGCGAGCGCTGCAGAGATGGAAACAGGTGTGTAAACTACATTGCAGGAATCGCTCTTTTCAGAAAGTCGTAACATTTTCCGTGGATCCAAACATGTTTTTCCTACCCTAATGCACATTTATCTTCTGAATTGTGCTAGAGAAGCGTAGATGCCTGTGCTGGTTTTGGCTGGGACAGAGTTAATATCCTTCACAGTAGCTAGCATGGGGCTACATTTTGCATTTGTGCTGGAAACCCAGGGATGTTTTCCTTGCTGCTGAACAGCGCTCACACAGAGTCAAGGCCTTTTCTGCTCCTCACCCCACCCCACCAGCGAGGAGGCTGGAGGTGCACAAGAAGCTGGGAGGGGACACGGCTGGGGAAGGTGGCCCCAACTGACCACAGGGATATCCCACACCATAGGACGTCATGCTCAGCATATAAAGCTGGGGGGGGGAGGTTGGTGGGGAGCCACTGCTCAGGGCCTGGCTGGGCAGTCAGTTGGTGGTGAGCAATTGTTTTTATTTGCATCCCTTGTCTGTCTTGTGTTTTATTTCTCTCTGTTATTTTCTTTTTCATCACAATTTTATTATAATTATTCTTTTATTTCAATTATTAAACTGCTTTTATCTCAACCCACGAGCTTTCTCACTTTTACCCTTCCAATTCCCTCCCCCATCCCACTGGGGGGACTGAACAAACGGCTGCATGAGGCTTTGTTGCTGGCTGGGGTTAAACCACAACAATGCCCTCTGACCCATTCTAATTCCTACTACTGATATCATTGTAATTTAAATTCATAAAGATCTGCCATTAAACAACATCCTAAAGTAATAAAATACATTGTCCAGAAAGCAAATAATTGTTGAGGTAATAGGAAAAAAAAGTAGTTATCACTCATAGTCTGGAAGAGAGACCAACACATGGAAATTATCAGCTTTAGGTTTAGAAAGGAGAAGCTTGGTGCTATTAGCTTAAAACAAGTTAGATTTTGGATAAGCTGGTCTCATTTTCAGGACTCATCACGGCTACAGTAACATTTTAATATTAAAGGGATCAGTTCAGATACTGACCTCCAACCGCTGAATCAAACACATATATACAGTGGCACGCCGGTCACCAGTTCTTCATAAAACAGGCAATTTCATTCCTTGCTGGACAATTTGTTCTAGCATACCTAAGATCTCATCAGTTTTTACATACACTTCTATGGCATACTTCACAGTCCCAACCTATGCAAAGATCTGTGCACTGCTTTCCACTCCTGACACCTAGCGGTTATTCTTCCACAAACAACTAATTGCAAATCAACCATAATAAGAATAAAAAAATATATGCAAGCTAAAGAAAAAAAAATATATACTCCCCTGAATTCCTAGGGGTTCAATCATCAATACCTTATCTGAATAGTGGAAAAACAATTTATGCTGCCAGATAGAAAATGATTTTGTATAGGAAAGTTAAATATTCAGGCTATTTAAAAGCTGTTTAAAGCTGCCTCTGATGTCTGTCCTTTTGGCTACACTGTCTTTGATACAATAAACTGTGTTAGCTGAAACTGAAGTTACTTTTTTTGAGATCACACATCATCAATAACGTCTGCTTTCTGAACAAAAGCGAATTCAAAACTTGTCATATCAGGAAAATGGAGGCCTGCCAGGGAAAATAGTCTAGTGAAAAAAGGCTCACATTCCTCAAAACCAGAATTGTAAAGCACGGTCAGGTCAGTGTTTATTCAGTCCATTTTTCCCACTTAGAGGAAATCACGGGAAAGGCACTGAAGAATCCACAGTTCCTTTAGAAGAGGCAGTCTTAAAGCCTTGTTAATTCGGGAATATGTTAGTGGCACAGCTGACACTGAATAACTTATTTGACGGGAGCTACAACGAAATAACTGTGCCCACACAAGTCTGGAATAAAACCCAATTTGTCTGGAAGGATTACTCTTATTTTTAAAACAGAAATTGTATTGAAAAGCAGAGAGACTATGCTTCAAAAGTCTGCTCTGATTTACCCTTCAGTAAGTAACGGCAGAATTCTTCGAGGAGTGAATCTGGGGCTAAAAAATAATTAGATATGCTTTACTCTTTCAAAATGATACAAGCTCAACATGCTTTCTAGCTTAATTATACGTAACGCTCTTTTCAGTTCAATTACACTGCAACCATCAGAAGAAAAGGACTTTTTTTGTTCAGGGACATTTACATTCGAATGGAATTTATGTTTTGCTTTCTCCTTCAGTTTCATATCTTAAAAGCCTTTTGCAGTGCTGTAACTCCTCCAACAGAGGTCACTACCTTACAGTGGGATCTTCCAGAGAAAGGGAAGGTTCTAACAAATGCGTTCATGCTATCTCAGTGCCTTACAGCTCTGAGAGGCAGCAATTTCCTTCCAGCCCAAATACTGCACTGAGTCCATGATATTGTGACATTATGGAAACAGCGGCTGATCTTCAAGTCTGCCTTTTTTCAATGCAAGCTGAGAACATTCAATTTTTATCAGGTACATAAAGATGCAAAAAAGCATTTAACAAGAGATGCGGTAGATTTACAGATTGCTTTTTTTTGTTCTTTTACAGAGAACTTCTTACTACAAAAGATAGTATGCCTGTTAAACTGTACTATACTACCACAATACTAAGAATGTTTCAAGTTTCAATGATGTCAGCTGGTAATTTAACAGCTGTCAAGCTCTCATCTCCAAAAAAACCCAAACAAAACAACCGAACAATAATTTGTACAAGTCCTCCAGCTTTTCATCTCAGTGTAAAGAAAATAAAACCACCAAAAAAACCCCAAACCTGCAAGTTTTATCTACCTGCTAGAAAAAAAATCTTTTCTATCTCCAACTTCACTATAGTGTCTATTCCAATTGATCTGCCACCTTTTAGTCAGCATTTCACTTGTGAAAAAGCTCTCCTCTTCAGGCCTAGTTTGATTTGGAAATGTGTTTTCTTTCAAAAGAGCTGAATTCCCATCTGTAAGAATCAGACTCCCACAAACTTCAGTACCCAAGCTGGATGAAGTTGCACCGAGGCTCTGAAACAGCCTTGCTAACACTGCCATCTAAAGTACTAGGACAAGGAGTACAACCATCTGCATCGCTCTTTAATACTCACATGAAATGTTTTCTTTTAGTTTGGCTCTGAACTGCTGCACCCCTCCAGTGCCTCAGCTCGCAAATCCCACACTAACAATATTATGACAAATTATCTAGTCATCAAGTTGATGGATATAAATAGTCGTTGACATATTCTATCTCAAGGGATTTTTTTTTTTTTTTTTGGAAGGTTGCAGTACTAAACCGGAAACCTTGCGTGTATGAACCTGACGCTGACTGTCCATCTGCGAGTTCAGTTCAGTGACACACCAGCTCTGAACTACCAAGGAGGAAGGGAAGTCCTATGGCCTTCCAAATCACATAGCTGGAAGGGCAGATTTCCATATTTCAGGACAGCTTTCCGATTATTTTGTGGAGTGTCCTTTTTCTGAGACACCAGTCAGACAAAGTATGTTTGCAGAACATAGAAGGCTAATGAAACATATCAAGTTACTGATGGCACAACAGAAGATGACTAGCAGAATGATACTTGTTCCGGTCCCATCTGTTCTCAGAAACAAAACAGGCATTAGGCAGGGCAGAGAGATAAAACTGGTCTCTACAGAGCTGTTTGCTTCTTTAAAGTTTCACGAGAGATTTTCTTTCAAGATTAAGGTTCTACAGCTGTCTTCATTATTTCAAGTTACTTCAGATAGTCTCATGAGGCATAGTATCGACTACTTCTATTGAGTCTGGATAGTTTTTCTTGTTAGAAAGCAAGTGTAAAAAATCCAACCAAGCAAAACCAGACCATATTGGTCCAGAGTTCTTTTACAGAGAACTTCTTACTACAAAAGATAGTATGCCTGTTAAACTGTACTATACTACCACAATACTAAGAATGTTTCAAGTTTCAATGATGTCAGCTGGTAATTTAACAGCTGTCAAGCTCTCATCTCCAAAAAAACCCAAACAAAACAACCGAACAATAATTTGTACAAGTCCTCCAGCTTTTCATCTCAGTGTAAAGAAAATAAAACGACCAAAAAAACCCCAAACCTGCAAGTTTTATCTACCTGCTAGAAAAAAAAATCTTTTCTATCTCCAACTTCACTATAGTGTCTATTCCAATTGATCTGCCACCTTTTAGTCAGCATTTCACTTGTGAAAAAGCTCTCCTCTTCAGGCCTAGTTTGATTTGGAAATGTGTTTTCTTTCAAAAGAGCTGAATTCCCATCTGTAAGAATCAGACTCCCACAAACTTCAGTACCCAAGCTGGATGAAGTTGCACCGAGGCTCTGAAACAGCCTTGCTAACACTGCCATCTAAAGTACTAGGACAAGGAGTACAACCATCTGCATCGCTCTTTAATACTCACATGAAATGTTTTCTTTTAGTTTGGCTCTGAACTGCTGCACCCCTCCAGTGCCTCAGCTCGCAAATCCCACACTAACAATATTATGACAAATTATCTAGTCATCAAGTTGATGGATATAAATAGTCGTTGACATATTCTATCTCAAGGGATTTTTTTTTTTTTTTTTGGAAGGTTGCAGTACCAAACTGGAAACCTTGCGTGTATGAACCCGACGCTGACTGTCCATCTGCGAGTTCAGTTCAGTGACACACCAGCTCTGAACTACCAAGGAGGAAGGGAAGTCCTATGGCCTTCCAAATCACATAGCTGGAAGGGCAGATTTCCATATTTCAGGACAGCTTTCCGATTATTTTGTGGAGTGTCCTTTTTCTGAGACACCAGTCAGACAAAGTATGTTTGCAGAACATAGAAGGCTAATGAAACATATCAAGTTACTGATGGCACAACAGAAGATGACTAGCAGAATGATACTTGTTCCGGTCCCATCTGTTCTCAGAAACAAAACAGGCATTAGGCAGGGCAGAGAGATAAAACTGGTCTCTACAGAGCTGTTTGCTTCTTTAAAGTTTCACGAGAGATTTTCTTTCAAGATTAAGGTTCTACAGCTGTCTTCATTATTTCAAGTTACTTCAGATAGTCTCATGAGGCATAGTATCGACTACTTCTATTGAGTCTGGATAGTTTTTCTTGTTAGAAAGCAAGTGTAAAAAATCCAACCAAGCAAAACCAGACCATATTGGTCCAGACTCCTCTAGCTGTGCCAAATCTGATCATCTTTTATCTCATTTTCCATCCCTCCCAACATCCCTCAAATTTTCGTTTAATCTTAAAATCAAACTAAAGGTGTCCCACAAGACAATTTATTTTCATCCACCTACTGGAAATATGGAGGAACATTCTCCAGTGATATTATACAACCTGCAATCCATTAAGATCAGTAGCAAGTATGCAGAATATCATGCAGAGTTATGATTTCCTGCACCAGTCCATCTGTGAACTCTACAGGTCCATCTCATTTCAAGGAATTTGCAGCAGTTCTTGGTGAAGACCAGGTACATAAACAGAACAGAAAGCCATTAAAGAATACTGAATACATTTAATAATCACATCTGGCTCAGAAAAGTATTTGCCCTGAAAATACTTACACACTGGAAGAACCACCAACATATGCTCTCCCTGTTCCCGCTCTGCGCTAGGCATCTGCTCACGTTTGAAGGTTCAGATTTTACTGGATATTAAGCTTTTTCAAGTTTTAACCTAATTCAGAAAGCGACATCTAATTAACTTTGCCCCATTCTTTGAAGCTTAACCAAAGTTTTCAGTAGTGTCCAGACCTTTATCACTGTTACCTTACTGGTGCTTTCCTACTGAAAGTGTTGCTTGGGGAGGGCTTCTGCCAGTCCCTTCAAATGCTTCACACTGGAGATTCCCAGCTGGTTTAAGATGCCATTAAGCATTTGGCAGCTACTTTGTCTCAGCACAGCTGGAGAAGGTGAAAGCATCAGCAGTCAGACACCTGAATTTTAGGGCTGCTGAGGTGGACACCACCATCTTGATTTATAAATATTTTCCCTTCAATACCCAAAATACTGTTGATTCAGTTTCTTCAAATAAGACAGAAGTTTCTTGCCATGTGCTGTAGCTGTTTGCTGGACAGCCTTCCTCCTCCTGCAGGCAGCAGGACCACTCCCACCAATGCCCCCTGAGTTTTACTAGTTTTTCTGGAGCACTCTCACCTTCCTGAGCAGAAGCAGCACTGTTCTAGTAGAGGAGTAAGTGAGGGGTGTGAAAGGATGAACAAAACCAAGTGTGCACATGCAGAGTGAATTAAGATAGTGATTCCTGGAGACTTTACTTTG
This sequence comes from Egretta garzetta, assembly GCF_000687185.1. NCBI lineage: Eukaryota > Metazoa > Chordata > Aves > Pelecaniformes > Ardeidae > Egretta > Egretta garzetta. The sequence continues at coordinate 2,447,037 of NW_009258613.1, forward strand.
CTGGAGAGACCCACGGTCTGACTCAGTTTAGTGACTCCACATATCCTTCGCAAATGCACACAATGCTTTAAATAAAGTTTTGCACTAGTTCAAACTGCAACTTTGCCAATACACTTATCCATGACTTCAGAAGTAAAGGCTACTAAATGAAAAAGGTAATACTACTGCTGGCACTAAATGTTCTTCCATTAGTTTACTGTAGATTTGGAGAATCTACACTTGCCCAGTTCCTAGACCCATTCCATAACCCCAGAGAGGCAAGATAGCAGGCTAGAAGGACTGTTGGTCTGACCCAGTATTGCCATAAGCTCTCCTAAGAATTACAAAAATGTGATGTAAGTCTCATCAAAACCAGAGATTCTGTAAAACAAGTATTTTAATACATCAATCATGCCCTAAAATAAGGGACAGTTACTTTAGTGACACATTTATAATGCTCTATATTCTTAATTCCTGAATGGAGTACTCAAATTTTGGACACAGCACTTGGAAATGTCCTCTACTGTTGTCAACAAAACTGGTGGCAAATCAATTTAATCAGCTCTCCAGAATTCAAAGACCTTTTTGATGATTAATCAGAAATGGAAGAAAAATAAATCCTACCTCACATTTGGTAGCATTACCTTCCCAATCTGACAGATGACTGTTATCTATGCTGGCACAGCACAATAAACATGAAGTATAACACACATACTCTATGCAGTAGCTTAGGTGACAAGGAGCAGGTTGTAAGACCAAAAGCTAAAACCTTCACATGAGCATATGCTACCTCTTCAGTCTTACAAACCGGTTCAGAATACTTGTTTCTGGTATAAGGCACCTGGTCCAGAAAGGATTTAAAGTTACACAGTAACTTTACTAATGAGACTAAGACAGAAAAAACACCAAAACATTATCTTAATTCATGTCTTCCAAGAAGTTTAAGCACAATCTTCCAGGACAAGTTCTTAGATGTGGCCTAACTACTACACTCTGTGCACACTAAAAAGGCCTTTATTGAAACAATGGGACTTCTTCACATTGCTACGGTTTTCAAAATCATTACCAGGCTGTGTGGTGAGGTACCGTGCAAGCAGAAAAATAAACGCTTGCAACCTTGTTTAGCATCTTTAACCACAGAGCAGCATAAATTTGGTTACAGACCAGGACTTCCCAGTGAACACCAGAAACTTCAGAAGTTGTAGAAGCAAATGGGGGAAAAGGAGTTCTTGAAGACAAAACTGCTAATACTCAGCACAGCCCCATTTTCTGTGCTTTAACATATTGTAATTTTTGCTTCTTATATTTCAGGAGAGTTTTCAAGCAGGTTAAGTTTCAGTTCTTACCTACAGCCAGCGCTGCACTCTGTTCTTGGCCTCCAGTCTGTTTTAAAAGAAAAAGAGATTATGAAAATTTATTCTTTTGCACTGTAAATCTTAAATGTAATGCTACATGACCTTGCTACATGCAAACATGCATCTGTTCCGGACACTGTACTATTTTCCTGGATCTACTTCATAAACATAGTTCTGGGCCTATATGCCACTGTGACTACTGAAAAATGTTTAAAAATAGTACGTAGAACTGTGTTTTATCTTTAGCCATACAAATAACTAGGGAACAAAATTATTTGGCAACAAACTTGTTTTTAGGGAAAAAGGCTGCTGGTCTTAGATAATCCATAAGAACACATATCCTGTAATAAATTCAGTTACTAAAGACTCAAAGCTGCAGTAAAATACCAAAGTCAAATTGTTCCACTTGCATTTCTCTTTGCAGACACAAACTTTAAAAAGTAACACAAGATTCTTAATTCAACCGCACAAATTAGCTCTTGAAAAATTTCATGGCTTGCATGCTGACCTCCAGAGAAGGCATTTTCAAGTCACCACTGAAAACCATTAGCTTAACAAAGAAAACTAGCACTCAGCTTGCTATACACTTTATTAATTGCCATCTTATGGATGGTGAAATAATTATGTTAATAGTACTGCTCAGAGGAGAAAACACGGAGTACTAGAGGATCTCATAGCGCTTCATAGGAAATAACAGTGTATCATTAGCTAGGGACGGCTCTGAAGATCTACAGCACCGTAGGCAAGAAGCAGAGGGAAGACCCCAGTAAGAACGACTCTTCACAGCCCATCTGATAGATGACTGTCAGACACCGTTACAACTGTAGAAATTTCTTTCTCTTTTCCAGTGTATGCATCTCTCTCAAAGAGCCTTCCCCCTTGACAGGATTTCTTTAAGTTTGAGTAGCATCTGCTTTTTCCTTTGCCAGTTGGCTTCGTTTTCCCTTTGCTCTCTCAATAGTAAGCAACAGCTAGTGCTTCAGGACAACAACTACTTCACAGGTCAAAAAAATGGTTAACAGTGCTATCTTCATAAGAGCTGTTGCAGCTTCCCTAAAAAACTCCGCCACTCTCACTAGGCGTATTTTAAATATGGAGGGTTTTTTCCCTCCTCATGACTGCAGACTGCTCAATTCATGCTTTGAGACAAAGCAACAAAAATCAAACACTGACTGGAAAACGTTGGTCCCCTGCAGGTCAGCGAAGAACATAACTGATACTGCAAATAGAGAAACTGAAACCGAAGTTAGACCCAGCATTACTTCAAAAAGCTAATTTCCTGAAATAAGAAAAAAGTGAAAGAAAAATCAAATAGGACAAAACACTTGAGAACACAAAAAAGTTATACCTAAAAATAGATATATTTTTTTTAGGGTAGTCAAGAGCTCTGGTTAAGATTATTTAAGAGTCCAACTTAATTCACTGAGCTATAAAAAGGAGAAGTCCAAATTCATTAGAATCACCAGACATGAAAGCAAAAGAGAAAAAAAAAAAACCAACAAACCAACAACAAACCCACTATCGCAGCCACGCTAGGAACTTTTTGAAAAATGTTTCCTGACAGCATTAGTTCATTACTACGAGAAATGTCTACAGTTCCAGCCGATAAAATTATTAGAAAAAAAACCCCTAGGATTGCTCAGCTCTTACATTTTTCCAGACAGACTACTGCACTTATAATCAGAAGCGCTTACCACCTGCAGGAAAAGTGTGCTGATGCTCAGGTAGCTTGTCCCGAAGGCTTCAGTGAATGAGTGAATGGCCTAGAGAGCCATTAGGCAAAAGGGAAGCAACCAGGAAAGCTGAGAATTATAGGTCGGTTGGACTATCATCAATAACAGGCAAAGAGACGTTAGCACAGGAATCTATTAACTGGATTTCTATCTTTTAATACCAATGAGCATGCCTTCATGCAAAACAGATCAATCGGACTGAGCACATGTGATGCTATCAGCTTGGTTTACACTGGCAAGCTGATAGATATTTGATTTTTGCACAGTGTGACTTCACATCACACAGTATTTTAAATTTAGAGGTTAGCACTATGCAATAGAATAAAGCACTGTCTAAATGGATAAGAAATTGACTTTCGGATCTCTAGCAGTCAGTGGGAAATAATCAGTGAGCATCCATTAAAAATGGCCAGATATGCGTTACTTGGGTTCTCCCAGTTAGTACAGAGGATCTGTAAAACACTTGAGCTTCCTTCTTGACTGATTCTCAAGGTCTGGATCTGCAGATTAATACAGAAATAATACCAACAGGCACAAGATGAGACACGTATACTATATAATTTAACAGGTAGCGAAAATTGAACCAAGAGGTTTTTTAATTGCTTGTTATTGTGAGGCAGTCAAGTATTTAACATTATATTACAGAGAGAAGCAGCTCTGGACAGGAAAATTACCTTTTATTCAATGGGTTAACAGCTATAAGATTTTGTTTAGCCTCTTTTTTAATACCACTTTATGGAGTCAAGCAGCAGAGAGGTTAATGCATCTTTCCTGGTTTCAGCTGGGATAGAGTTAATTTTCTTCCTAGTAGCTGGCACAGCACTGTGTTTTGGATTTAGTACTAGAAGAATGTTGGTAACACACTGATGGTTTAGTTGTTGCTGAGCAGGGCTTACACCAGTCAAGGACTTTTTCAGCTTCCCCTGCTCTGCCAGGGGCACAAGAAGCTGGGAGGGGGCACAGCCAGGACAGCTGACCCCAACTGGCCAAAGGGCTATTCCATACCATAGGACATCATGCTCAGTATATAAACTGGGGGAGTTGGTCAGGGGGCAGTGATCGCTGCTCAGGGACGGGCTGGGCATTGGTCAGCAGGTGGTGAGAGGTTGCATCGCTTGTTTTCCTGGGTGTTGTTCCTCTTTGTTGTTGTTGTTTTGCTTTTCACTACAGTTTATTATAATATTATATTTTATTTCGGTTATTAAACTGCTCTTACCTCAAACCACGAGTTTTCTTACTTTTGCCCTTCTGATTCTACCCCCCATCCCACCATAGGGAGTGAGCAAACGGCTGGGTGGGGCTTTGTTGCCAGCTGGGGTTAAACCACGACAGCATCCCATCCTAGGAATCTCTACTACACACCCCCCACCACCACCCCTTGACTTCCAGCCTAACTTCACCACAGCAGAAGGAGGTCAAAGCATATACTAACATCTCAGGCCAACTACAACAGGAATCCAAAGAATTGTCACAACAGTTGGAGAACAAATGTGGAAAAACTTTTATGGCCATTAGAGAGGGACAGTGAATCATCTAAACTGCAGCTATTCATTTTCAGAAAATGAACAAAACCAAGCATCATTCAGCTTGTCAGAGGAAAAGCCTGTACTTGACACAAGTCAAATGGTACCCAAATATAAAAGATGCACTAAGTAAGTTTGGCATCACTGCGGACAACAAAACTTGAAAAAGTTAGTAACTGGCTAACCACTGAGTAAGCCCTGTGTTTTGGGTATCCACCTCATATTGGAACTGATGCTGCATAACTCAGCAATACATGAAAACGGATTTCAGAAGAGAAAAGCTAACCATTAATGTCCAGTATGAAACCAATGGTTTTTGCCCAACCCTGAGTGAACAAATTAAGAAGCCTCTACACACAAGCATAGACTTGTCAGCAACTCTCAGTCAAGATTTGCTACAAGAACGGTGATTTTGCAGGCTTTCCCACACTTGGGGTTTTCTGCCTATTAAGAACTGAAAACATTGAGTAGTAAGAAAGAATCGACAACAACTGTACAATAAGAATCTGAATTACTTTCTGTGTATTCAACTGGTACCTCAGCTTGCCAGGGAACTTCAGAAAGAATTACTTCGTAAAACTTACAACACTTACTAAAGAAAGCTTGCATGGCCTTCATGTACTCCACGTGAGGTATTAGGCACTCAGGCTTTATTTGTCTTCAAAACACAATCCACTCTGCTGCTTTCACAGAGGAAACTTATAAATTGCTTGTTTGAAGTTCAAGCTTGCACTAGGATTTCCCTTGGTAAGCCTGACCAAGGGTGGACTATGGCACAGATGTTCTGTCCATGAATCTCAACCGCCCCTTGCATACTGCTGAACAGAACAGGCCCTGGCTCAAAGACTGCACTGCTCTGGCAATTTTTAGACATTTCTGCTCTCTTGCTTCAGCTACAGACTTGAAATAAAGTTTGAGGAAACCACTGCAAAAATTGGTTACTCTTAGATGCACACATTAAAACATAAAACCCCAGCTCCGTCCAAAACAGAACCGCAAGTCAAATACATCCCACATCTTGTGGGTAATAAAAAAAGAACACTAAGGAATGTTTAGTAATAGAAGTTGATTTTTACTTTAGTAACAATAACAGATGGCTAAGCTATAAACAATAAATCATAGCTAGGATCATGTTTCAAAGGAAGTTTCAGGGCATCTGCAGATGAACCCATGGTTCAACGCTAAATGGATGCAAACTCTGATGTTAACATCAGTGATTCTAAAAGAAGATTCTGCTGCATCTGTATGGCAATCAAACACTAGATTAAGTCTATGCAAAGCTAGTCTGTCACTACTGCAAAGTGACCTTAGTTCTTCATAAGAAAGCAAATCTACTGGTTGCCTGCTATGAAACCACCTTTTTGATTTCTGGCTGTGGAGAACTTCAGCTCAAATCTTTCTTCTCCATTTTTATTTATCCTTCTGAAGCCAAATTGCATCTTAAAAGTTTATGTGCTATTTTAAGCCTTTCCCGATCCTATATAGTTTCTCAATGCTGTTTTACAGTATCTCATATTACTTGCTACACTCAAACCTGTGGGTTTAGGTTTACAATTTAATGATAGACAGGGTGATCTGACATGAAAGCTTTCTTGGCAGTTCTCAGCCTGTGTTAGTTGCCAAAAGCACGTGTTATGCTTCCTCTCCTTTATTCACTGATTAAAAAGCATTTATGCCAATATAACTCATTCTACACAGTTATAGTGGCATACAGCTCTTCATACCGTGCATCCATACATCTAGTGGCACCCTCAGTTCCACATACGAAGTCAGGAGTGCAATTAATTACACAGGGTGCTCACTCCAAGTGAGGTCTGGAAAGCACTGTTTCCATTTCTCTACAGCTCAGTCTAAAGATTTGGCTTCAAGAGAAATGTAGTGAAGACCGATCAGGTTTGCTTTGAAGAAAATATTTTAAGGAATGTTAGATGCTACACTGTAGATTAGCAAGAGGGGGGCAAGTTTGTATACACATAGTCCTTTTATCAAAACAAAAAAAGAGGGAAAACCACAGGTAATTGTGAAGCTGGTATGGCATAAGAGGATATTCACACATATACAAGACTAATACTCAGCATGAAAATTTCTATTTCATCCACTTACAGGTATGTTTTCCACAACAAAACATTATTTTGCCTTAGTGGAAACAGGAAAATGAACAATCATAATCCTCATTTAGGATCTTGTCAAAGCTTTACACTGAAAAAAAGGCTGCAAGTTGAAGCAATTTTTTAACCAAATCAGAAAGTTAAATTAAGTATTTCCAAATAAACTTTTTCACTTCTCAAAGCAAGTGAGAATATTAAATGTTGGGTAACCAGAAGACAAATAAGGATTTTTAGGAAAACAGAGATCGGACTTCTTTGGGTTGTTTACTTTGGGGTGGGTTTTTTTGTTTGCAATGGTTGTTTTTTTGGCAGCGTGGTGGGGGGTAGAACTGTGATATTTTAGTCCAGGCTACACAACTTCCTGTTTTACTGTGGTTAAAAAAAAAAAAAAAGAGAGAAGAAAAAAGAAAAAAAGAAAAATGCCTGCAAGAATTATTGAAGCAAGTCCTGTGCCTAACAGTCAATTATTCAAACAACTGAACTTGCTATTTCTGGTAGCATATTATCTCCCATATTTCTTTTGAACTTTCATAAATCTAAATCCTGAAGTGATTTAGTACCAGGTATATTAAATGAGCAGAATTTTGCAGAACTATACAGCATTCAGATTTTCACTCCTCTGAAAAGTACTGGAGTATTTCTAAGCTAAGAAGAAATATCGGATACTTTACATTAAGTGATATTGCCGTTTGCTATCTATGGCACATCTAACTTCCCTATGACTACTTTGCATTGCTATTTTTCTGCAATTGATGCTTCCTTTGACGTTATGCTGTTAACTCCCAGGTGTAACGTGTTCCTAAATACCAAGTGATTCAAAAGGTTTTTTTATCTCAGCTGTACAAATGATACAATTCCTTAGGAACATGGCAAAGTTTAAGACTGAGAGTCCTGACTCGATACCAGCATAACAGAAATGAAACCATACCCTGTCCCAGGAAGTTTGCAGCAATACTGATCCACTTGTGTAATAAAAACAGTAAGACAAGAAAAGGTCAAAAGGGCTTTCCCATTCAACATTATTAGTAGTGTATTATCAGCTCTGAGCAACCCCAAGACCCATAGCCCTATTCACTAACACTTAAACAGAGGAGTCCTTATTTCTTATAATCTAGATTTCTACGCTCAGGGTAAACCACTTTCCTTAGGACTATATTAGGTCATCTGAACAGAAAGGAACTTCTGTCACGAAAGGAAGCTGACCAGAGAAGAGCGTAACTTGCCACTTAAAATATCTTTTTACAGGTTTTAGGGAGTTCTAACCATAAACAGCATCAGAAATTGAGAGCTGAAGCCATAGTTAACACTCTGACAGGTAAAACTAAGATGAATCTAGACCTAAGCTGATTAGGCCAGAGCTACAGAAGTTTCACAGACACCACCTCTGTGGCTCAGAGGCAATGGATTTGTTTATTCCAGATTTCAAAGAACACAGACTAGTTTTTAAAAAGGCGGAAAAGCTCCTCCTATGTAAACCCCCAGCAGTAAGTTTTGCCACATGCTTCTCAAGAGCTCAGCAGGTTAGAGGGGATACCTAAGCAGTTTGCTTTAAAGCTCCTTCTCCCAAAGGTCCCTAGCACTGCCCCACTAAGCAACTCTCAACAGAGGCAGCTCCTTCGCAGTAGTAACTCATGCACAAGCCGGGAGGCAACACTGTGCAAGACTGACTCCACGATAGAGCCTCGGGGCAAGCAATAATTTCTGCCAAGGAGGATCAGAGGAGCCCTGCTCCGGCCAGAGTAACTGTCACATAGTACTGAGACTCTTGAAAGCACCTCCAGCTTGCCCAGGAGTGCCCTGAGCTCCACCTGTATGGGAAGATTAGTGATAACTGTTCCAGCTAAAATTAAAAAGGGGGAAGGTTTCAGATCAGCTGAACAGTAATATTCCAGTAACCGAAGTTTCAGACTATTCTAATAGAAAGAAAAACATGGGTGATTAGATGCCAGTAAAAAATGATAAACAAGAATACTCAAAACAATATCAACCACTAGCTGTCCAGAAAGGACGAATCTAACCAAGTTATTTTAACCTGTGACCTCAAATGTTTATTGGGTAACATTTAAGATAGAAGCATGCACAAAAATTACAGAATACAGGGTAACAAATACAAGAGACATAATACAGGAATGTCTCAGCCCACCGCCTTAGAGACTATTGTGGGTATTCAACAATTCTGTCCAATGGTCAGAAAAAAACCAAACACAAACCAGGAGCCACACAATAAGGTCTTAATTCCTGCATCGTAATTTAATGATACTGAGTCTCAACAGCTGCACAGTATTTCTGCTTAATAATTTCCAAAATTAATTTCACATTAAGCTAAAAGAAGACAAGCTGCATCAGGGGAAGCTCAGGTTGGACAGTAAGAGAAGGTTCTTCGCTGACAGGGTGGTTGCTCACTGGAACAGGTTCCCAGGGAAGCGGTCATAGCACCAAGCTTGTCAGAGTTCAGGGAGCATCTGGACAACGCTCTTAGTCATATGGTTTAGATTTAGGTAGTCCTGTGAGCAGCAAGGAGTTGGACTCAATAATTCTGATGGGTCCCTTCCAACTTGAGATATTCTATGACTAAATAATAAAACTGCAGTTATGTGGTCAAGCAGTAAATGGAATACTAACCAGATCTGCAGGACTACATGTTGATAGTCCAAGTCCCTACAAAGTTTAAAAAAAAAGCAAACAAAAAAAAACCCCACCACACAAAAACTAGAAGTTTCCTTTAACAAGCATTTAAGAGTCCTTCTGTCAGGAAGTGAAATGAGCAACATCTGACATTAACCTAATAAAACCTAAGACCACATAAAACATAATACAGAAGTCCAGTCACCTGTCCCAACAAGCACAGCTTTTCAGGTCAAACGTTTTTCTGATGAGAAAAGTTTACATATTTTGCTGGTCTGTTTAAAAGTGACTTTTCAAAAACTCAAAACAACCTTTAAATTAATGTCTTTGACTTGAAGGCTCATTGGACAAACAGAATTAAACAGTTCATGCTGTCCTGAGCAATTATTTACAGGTGGAGAAAAATAGCAGCTTTACCTTCATAAACAAATCAGCATTGCTAAAGTCTCAAGCAGAACACAGTTTATTAAATAAGCCATTAAACCTGATTCAAAGTCACTTCTTTTTAAACTTACTCTACTAACTGTTGCAGTAGGACTACTGCTTGTAAAGGAAGGATATTTTCAAAGAGCTCTACACTGAATTCTGCTTGATTACAGTAAAAAAACCCCTGTAACTGATCATTTGCAGATTTACTAGCATCTTCACTGAAGGTTTTAAGTAACTTTATGTCCACTGCGAGAGTAAGCATACCACATTACATTGCAGCAGCGCAGGCAGATTATTTACATTAATTGCTAATACGTACTGTTAGACTTTAAAAGACACAGAATCACACAAAAGCTTTTAGCCCCTCAATCTGTTCCCATGCTATCACAGCCACGTTAAACAAGCCCCAGGATAAAAATACAGCAAGTAAATAGGAGACAGCTCAGTTTGGCCTGAAAAACTGTCAGCTATCCCTCTTTCTTGCCTTCAATACCAACATTAATACAAAATAAATGCATGCTGGTAGAACATCAGTAAAATGATTGGAATTTCTACCAAAATATTTTAGAGTGTCATAACCACAAAAGTACTTAACCTCCATATACTAAGAACCATTTCGATAAACTCACTTTCACATGGATGACAAATCAAAAGAAGCTCTGCTGAATTGCAAACAGAATTTATAGGCAAACCTACAGCAATATATTTAGAGCATTGCTACCAAAGGAGATTGGTTTTAACTTGTGGCACAAGTGGGAAGTAAGTGGTTTCAGTTGTCAAAGACATTCATTTTTCTTTGTATATTTACAGCATATAGCCTCACTGTGACAGACTATTCTTTTACTGCTGATGGTTCATTCCCACATTACCCTGCTGTTGGTATCTGGTAGGCTTTGCAGCGAAAGCTTTTCAAGTTGCTCAGAAGCATTTGTAACTTCACCGCTTTCTATGTTGGTGACACAGGTTTCCCCAAATTAAAAAAAAATCCTTCTGAAAGCACACATTAAAAGCTGCACGTTTTTTAACACCTACTTCCTCATTTAACAGAGAAACATTTAGTATTGAGCAAAACAAACAGAATGTAGCTTTATATTTCTTGCAGCACATTTGACTTTATATAAACTTCCCGGACAGTCAAAGCCATACAGAAGTCTGTAACACGCAATATGGCCTTACTCAGTACAGTATCTCTTTGGAATGACGACCTTCACTTTTAACCTTTCGTAGGCACACAGGTATGGGGACAACTAGAAACAAACTTTCCTGATCTTTTTAAGTATAGCACATATTAAGGCATTTGCACTAAAAGACTAAAATAGTTACTCAAGACATTTTAAAGATTCTCCCCACAAGGAAGCAGAACTTCTAAAGATGTGTCAGCCAGACAAATGCTACTCTTTTAAGAGCTATACAGGCCACAACAAAGTGTTCTCAAAATTAATAAGAAAATGACAGGTACGCATTTGCTTCCACTTTGCAAACAAAATACTGAAGGTGTTTTCATGTTTATTAAAATTAGCATATTAAAAATGCAAAACCTGTTAATCCACAAACACTGCAATATCAGTGCTGGAACAGGGACTCCACAACACGTTAATCAGTTTGCTCAAAACATCTCCCCATCACCATTACAAGGGAGCAATTCTAAGTTGCCTGGAAAGACTTTTAAACCTTCAAGCATGCAGACAAGTTCAAGCTGCATATGAGAGATAAAGCTATAAAATAAGAATGAATAATTATCAGAGATTATATGCAAAAGCAGGAGATAATTATCAAGATCTTTTCTGAATGACTGGTACTCTGGAAAAATAATCCCATACAAGTAAGTTAATGTAATGAAAAAGAAAAGCTAATACAAGCGAAACAGGGCAAACACTAAAACGTTCTATGTCCTCCAGTGTCTGCAATAATGGACAGCTGAAACATCATAACCAAGGGAAATACCACTTGGATAAAATAGGCATGCATTCCTTATGCAACCATTTGGGCTAGTCTGCACCACACCAAGGTTCAGCTGGCTCAATATTTTTATCTCAGCACCAGTCACGCAAGATCCAGACACACTCTGCCCCAAGACACACATATTCCCAGAACTGGGGGCCTGAGCTGAGACCTGCGTCAGGTCTAAAATGTGGTAGAGCTCAGCAGGCTCTCAGCTGATGTCTTCCCAGACCAAAGCTAATGCTGGAAACAGTGAAATCAAGTTTGTGCAGCACTACTCCTGAGCTAAGAAGCACTGCTTGGTCCTGAAGGAAACGCTGCATTAAGACAAATCCTTTACCACAGTTGCAGACAAAGAGCTACTTTCTAGAATTACCCAGTTTTACTCAGCATGGCCATCCTGTTACGCTTCTCTTGGAGAGAGATGGGGGTGTGGGGGGGTGGACAGAGGACCCCTCACTGCTAGGCTAATGAGCTTTTCAATTTTCTGTACAGCGCAAGTTATGCACTCAAATTTAGTAGCAGGCATGCATTATTTACTCACATCATATAAAATCAGAATAATCCAAAGGATTAACCTAAAAAAACTACTATCAGATAATTACAATGTGGTTCAAAACTTGTCTTGGTAATACAGTGCTGAATTTGTATATTTGTAATACACCTCAAATTGTGACATACTACACACCAGTGGTTCTTTGTCCTCTAAATTGAGGGACATGCATTTTCAAACTGGGTATTTAGGAAGGAGACTCACACACGTTTTAGCGTCAGGACCTGCTATTATACAAAGCCAGGCAACACAGCTCTTGAAAGTACTGCTCACAAATAGCTGTACTATATAAGTCATCATTATATAAAAAAGACCACATAAAGTCAAACATTGTTTTCGTTATGTCATTTCCGAGATGCACATTATTGACCACTACAAGCCTTCAAAACTTTCCTGTCATTAACTTACGTTTGGCAGACTAACAGAACAAGTAGCTTAATACTCTGTGAACCCGTTATTAGCAACAGCTACACAACACAACTTCATAAAGTTATCCTCGATTGCTAATAAAATTTAGACAAATTAACTGGCATGTGAAGATTAATAAAGCATCTGTAAACATTTGGCTCATAAAAGCTTAATGCTTCCCTACTGGCTAAGATGCTGCTTCTTTCCATGTTTATTCTTGGACCCAGCTCCATCACCCTGTTCTGGGCTAAGAACCCTCTCCTGGCACAAGTTTGCTTTGCTCTGTAGCTCAAATGGTAGTAGTAAACAGAAGGGGAGGATTCAAGCTTTATCGAAGGTATATAGTAAGGTATAATCACAGGAGGACAACTGAATGCCTATTTAGTTTACAACTTTGTGGATGTCTTCCCCCATACCAAAGACGGCTACTTCATTTACAGCGTCAAGCACTGGGGAAGTGAGCTGTAAATCTGGTACCTAGTATCAACATGCATATGATTTAGCTATGTCAGGACACAGTCAGATGTCCTAAATTCTCATGTTTGCTTGTGATTGCTTTGTAACAGCGTAGCTCAACGTCCTAACTTAGCAGCTGCTAAACTGCTATTGAGTGGTCATAGCTCTTCACTGGTGATGCTTTTACCATCCTGAACCTACAGGCAACCTACAAATGGACTTTAAATGCCTGTGAATCATGATACATCTATAATTTTATTATCATATATTATTTTCAGTGAAAATTATACCTCAAACACCCACAGAATAATTCAAAGCACATTAATGGCATCTTCCAAAGCACCTGGACACTCAAATTTGCATGCTTAGCTATGTCCAACTTCTAAACTAGGTTTTTTAAAGATTCCTTTCTTCTTTCTCTCCGGGCTCTGACACATCAGATTTGAAGTTTTAGTGCTTGCACTATCACACTTCAAAGTCTTTATATAGCAAGAGGTATAGACATGTTGTTTTAGTCTCAGTGGAAAAGGCAAATAGACAATGTCTAATGTCCCACTACAGAAAAAAGGCTTGTCTTTCTTCTCCTACTGTGAAAGCAGTAATTTAATCACTTTGTGTTCCAATTTAAATACCCACGTTATCCACTGCTTCTGAGCCTTTTGTCTGGTAAGCTACAGCTAATTAAAAAAAATTCTGCATTAACTACTCCTTGCTTACAATAGATCAAAATGCTTTGTAATCTTTGGCCTAAAATATTACAGAAAACAAGGAAACATTCCACAAGCAAAGACACCTAAGGAAGTGTTTACCAGTTGGTAGTATCTTCTTGCAGTCTTAACAGAGAACTCCCTTCCTCAGATTATCGATGCAGCAGCTCGTCTTCAGAATCTGAACAAACAGAAGAATCCCATTAAACATAAACAAAACACAGTATTTCGGTTACATAAGCCAGTGCCAGGGGTAAATCAAAGTTAATCCTGCAGTGCCAAGGAACCTACATAATTCTTTAGGAATGCAAATAAAACCTGCCAATTTCAAAAACACTTGTGATTTTATGGAAGTGACATTACAAGCAAATGGAGAAGCATCCTTACAAACTCTTCTCTGAGTCAGTAAGGCAATTAGCTATCCATGATCACAAGCACCAGAAATAGAGCATTGCATCTCAGCGTTACTGAGTTAAGTTACATGGAGTTATAGCACAAAAAAAAAAAAAAAAAAAAAGAGCATTACATCGCCGCATCACTGAGCCAAGTTACACATAGCTGCAGCAGAAAAAAGTAGATCTCAGTTCAAGTTTTATTTACAGCGTCATATATATTGCACTCAGGGAAAACTGCTTCATTGCTACAGTTTTCATCAGTTAAAGACAAATTGTGCCAATGGCAGTTTTTACCTTTCTGAACTTAACTCTAGGATTACTAGGATTTCTTGCTTCAAAACGGAGTTTCTGGTTTAGAAAATTAGTATTTGTATAGTCAGACAGAACAGCATTTCCTACAGAAATGTGGCACTGATCTATTGCAAGCATTCTAAGGGTCTTAATGTTCATTTGGAGCAGGTTTATACCGCAAACAGTCTACCTTTTTTAGTACAGTAACTGGATGATGAACTGGCCAAAACTGGCGCCCTTCTGTTGTGGCGAAAGGTCCATAAGCCTTTTCCATCTAGGGTTTTGCAGGCTGCTTCTGTTTCAGGGATTTCTGCCAATCTAAATACTTGAGTGTCATCACTCTAACTTGTCTCCAGTAAAGCCACTGTTGCTCCTACTGCAGGTATTGTTCCTGGTACCAGAATCCAGCCTGTCAACATGTGACATCTCCGGGTTTCTTTTAAAGAGTGATCTTCCCATTTCACATAGCAATTCTCTTTCTGCTTCTACAGCAAAGTCAACCACATTCTGGGATGCATCTGTTTTTACCATAAACTTGTTTTAGAAATATAAAATCCCTGTCATATTAATGACCTTTGCAGATGCAGCTGAAGAGGCATGAAATACTTAGCATTAATTTGTATTTAATCAGCTATCAGCAGTTCCTTTAACATCAGATAATCCTGATTAACAAGCATTTAACAAAAAAATATGCTGCTTTGTAGTGAAATTTCTAATCACAAAGGCCATACCATTACTGATTTGTCTCAGCTTGGGAAGAAGGGTAGAGGGAAGGGAAGAGCTATGCAGTATAGAGGCTGGGGGATGATTTTAGTCACAGTGAAAACTAACATCAGAAGATACCACCCATTCCCTCCTCCCCTCTCTGCAAAAGAAAACCTTGCGATCTGAACAGTACAGCTACAAGAAGAGGAGAAGGCAAGGACTGAGTTACTATGCAAATTTTAATTGACAAATAAAATCAAGGGATCCTATCTGCAGCTACACTGAAGCAAATAGTGGCAACAGAGCTCAAAAGTGTAACTAAACAGAACAATGTTAATCAACAATAAATTTTGCCAATTTGTGTCAGGCAGCATCTAAGACATGCATGCGCCTGCCAAATTAACTTCCTCCCCCCCCAGTGTGGTTGCATGAAGCACTACTTCTCTCTCTTGCAGAAAGGGGACTCTAAAAAAACATCCAAGGCTCCTTATTCACTTTGTTAAAGCATAGGCTTTGCTTTAACAGTTGTTCCACTACCCTATTTCAGTCCCTTTTGTTCATGGTCCTCTCGACGAGCAACTACATAAAGTTAACAAGTCTGTTAAAAATTTCTGAATGGAAGCTGTAAGCTTTTATACTCACACGCTGCCTGTTAAGTCACTGCGCAGAGCGGCACTGTCACTGTCTACAGCCTGGTAACAGGATTTGAAAGTTCTCCTGGCTGAGTGACCATTTATGCAATTGCAGCATGTGCAATTTCCTTCAACACACTCAACCAAACACACTTCCTTCTACCCTGCTGCACTACAGTACGAAAAGCTTCCTATTCAGTACCAGAAAGTGGATTTTTTCCAAACATGACTGATCGTTTCATTAAACAGAAAACTTGTGTTACACTTCCACTGGATCAACTTGCTTATCATCACTCGTTGCCAAATTCAAGTGTTTAAACTTCCCCGTAACTGCCTAAAGTAACATGCAGGGTTTTGTTTTACTAAAAGCGGTATCCACGCCTGCACAGACACTCTTCTGCGCCTCCAGTCCCACACTGCTCTGTGTCAATCCCTCTCCTGGCTTCATAGAATCATAGAATCGCTTTGGTTGGAAAAGACCTTTAAGATCATTGAGTCCAACCTTTAACCTAACCCTGCCATCCCACCACTAAACCATGTCCCTAAGCACCTCATCTATCCTTCTTTTAAATACCTCCAAGGATGGGGACTCTACCACCTCCCTGGGCAGCCCATTCCAGAGCCTGACAACCCTTTCAGTGAAGAAGTTTTTCCTAATATCTAACCTAAACCTGCCCTGGCGCAGCTTCAAACCATTCCCCCTCATCCTATCATCTGTTACCAGGGAGAAGAGGCCGACCCCCACCTCCCTACAGCCTCCTTTCAGGTAGCTGTAGAGGGCGATCAGGTCTCCCCTCAGCCTCCTCTTCTCCAGACTAAACAACCCCAGTTCCCGCAGCTGCTCCTTGTATGACTTGTGCTCCAGACCCCTCACCAGCTTGGTTGCTCTCCTCTGGACATGCTCCAGCAATGCACCATCCTTCTTGTAGTGAGGGGCATCTCCCATCCTGCAGTTCCTCCCTGACAACCCATTCCCACAGACTGGCCTTCAGGTGAGACGGGGAGGCAAAGGTGCCAGCAGTTGGAATTCTGGATGGGATCAGTCAACGTGGCAGAACAGCAGCAGGTACAGCGGACTGCACCTACATCCACGCATGGAGGAACCATGTAATCTGCCAGCGCTGGGCAAACACTCTGCCTTCGCAAGATGTCTCCAGCATTCAAGGAAACAATTCCTTCTACATGACCTAGCTAATTCCTTACCCATGATCTAAATTAATCTGGTTCATTTGATAAAACCTGTCAAGAGAGCTCTTTTTCCTATTTCTTTTCTTTTTAAATAACGGATCGCCAAACTGTAGCCTACGGTATAAATAACACCTCTGAGAAAAACTAAGTAGCTGCCGTCTTAGTTTTCAGTCAGTATTTGTTGAAAAAATTAATTTTCTTTACTTCAATAGACCTTTGTGGAGTAAATTAGCACTGTTTCTTTGACAGGCTAATGAGAACAGCAAATGAACAAAAAAAGAGTAAGCTCATTCTCAGGAGATATCCTTGCTTGCCCTCCACACACTTAGTTGGCATAGCTTTGTAGAATGAGGAGTTCAAAAGAAGGAAGCAGACAATAAACCTACTTGTTCCCGGTAAGTTAGGGAGATTTCACCTATTCTTTTAAGTGACCATCCCTTACTTCATTAGTTTTGTCACTTAAGGGGAAGGTGGAATTAAACTCTGAAGTACAGCACCTGATTAAATCTTGTTCTCCACACAAAATTCATGCTCAAGAAAACTATTAACCATAAAGATGCAAAGAGTCTTCTGTGAATCTCATGGTGTTTTTCCCTGGTGTACATGTTTCAACAGGCAGAATCACAGCCACTGCTTCCCAAGCCTCCAAGTTTTGCACTCATTTGAGCTAGAAGGAAGAACACCTCTGAGAAATTT
This sequence comes from Egretta garzetta, assembly GCF_000687185.1. Taxonomy (NCBI): domain Eukaryota; kingdom Metazoa; phylum Chordata; class Aves; order Pelecaniformes; family Ardeidae; genus Egretta; species Egretta garzetta. The sequence goes on from NW_009258613.1 coordinate 2,464,761, forward strand.
ATTAATGGCTACGTTCTCAGAAGAGAATGGTAAAGCCAGTAACACAGGGGTTAATAGGTTTTACTGAGAGATTCAGCATATGGCATGCAAGACAATTTGCTGAAATGCTGGCAAAACTAGTTATTGCCAGATATAGCAGTGTCTAGGTAGGGCCTTAAAGTGATCTGAGTCTTCCAGCCTTTGCCACCACAGCCCAGATAAGCGCTGTGTCGGAGCTGGCTGTAAATCTTCACCAGCAGGTAGTAGGGATGACTCGGGGCTGAGATGCAGAGGGTAACAGGTCAAAGCATTTCCTCAAATTCTGCAGGAACCATCGACTGCCGACCCAATAACCCACACCCCAATTCTCTGCCTTGCTCCGGTTGGACACATGCCTCCCAGGGATACTACCGAGGTGACCATCTGGGGTGTCCTGAGATGTCGCTTCATTTCCTCTGTGGTTGGTAACTTACCCAGCATCTTCAAAGCCCAGAAAAATGTAGATTTCACCACTTAATATGCAGGTTATTTCATCTCAAAAGCTTTGTCTAAAGTACATTTAGGAGTAACTCCACCTAGCCTGTATACCCAACACTGCTGTAGAGATATGAACCACATTTAAAATCACGTTACGCACATCATCTTTGCCTGTGCTTGAGTTTGCTTAGCCCGAAACACAGCACAACAGAGACAGCAACGGGGATTTGAGGTGATGCATCCTCCCCAACACAGATCACAACAGACTGCTAGCAACAACGGCCCATCAACAGGTTAAGACATATCTGAGAAGCAAAGTCTGCAAAATGAGTTAAAAAAAAATCATAAAGACCCATAAAGATAACTAAGTGTCAAAAGGCTTAGGGGTAGCTTATCAAGAATTCTGTTGACAGATGTAAGGGAGCACACAAATTGAGCAGTCAAAATAATCCCTGAAGAGCTTCTGACAGGCTACTCTTCATAGTAAGGCAGCTATGAAAAAGAGCAGAAAGCAACATATCCAGTGTCCTATGAAAATAGGAAAACCTATAAATACTGGAATTCACAGATAACTCCATGGCAAACAAAACTTGTTTGAGAATTTTATGCCTCACTAAAATATGGACTTTTTTTTCCCCCCTTACCGACATATACTGCCAAAACTTAAATTTTCAGTTGAAAGAGGAAATTCTCCTGTGATTTGAGGAATTGATGGTCAGAGAACCATTAAAAAATCCCCAGTAGTTTACTTCTACGCAGCTGAAAAAGTAAGTTCTCATTCTTTTATTTTCAGGACAGCAATGAAACATTAAGATCAAAATAATGATACTAAAACTCAATAGCTTGAGCTTCAACTGTACATCAGACAGTTAATAACAACGATGGTACGACACATTACGAGGTTAAAACTATTTGCTTCCAGAAGACTGCCCAGCTCTGCTTCCATGTAACACCACAGCACCCAAGAGACACCCCGACCACTTTCAGCATCAAATTACTGCTTTTCTTCATTCACCAGAACAACATCAGTTACGGGACTTAAATATGCTATTCCTTACAGGTTTGAGCTGGAAAACATCGAAATGTATTCATATACTAGAAGCTAATTTTGTGAGTACATGAAGCTTGTCCAGTTAATTAAGAGTTGCAAAGATAGAGATGGAAAAGACTCACACATAACCCTCCGCTGTCCCCACAGCAAACATTTGGCACAGGTTTAACACATTATCAGTCCAACACATTGCATTAATTGAAGTGTATTTACCAAACAGAACACTGACCAGCTTTTCCTCTATTAATTACTCCAAAGTCATAGAAAGTATTTCCAACTGTGAACACTTTTTCTCCTGTCAGTGCCACATCTCAGCTTTCAAACACTGGACTTGACATTTTGAGCTCATCAGCGTTGCATGGTTTAACAACTTCCCCTAAAATACAGGTTTTCAAAACACCTTTAAATATTACAAAGGGTCTGAATCTTAGAGAAGATGACTACCCTTACCAGCTTTTTACAAATTATTAATCAATTACAATGAAGAATAGCATGTGCTCTGCATCCAGGAGAGTTTGCTCACACTTCAGAAGTTCTAACTCAAGTTCAGACCATTTCATACCTTCAAGCCCTCATTCACCCAGCTTCTTGGAGCTCTGGAACCGATGCCTATACCTACTGTAAATGCAGCAGCAGGAAGAATGTAGCTCTTGTGTAAAACAGAAAACTGAAACTGCTAAATACCTATTCCATTTAACCATACAATGAGCATACTCCTCTGTTTCAAAGACAAATGCAGAAGTGGAACTGTAACAATGACAATCATTTTATACTCTAATATAAGACAGACTGTTTAACTAAGGACAGTCAGAATATATTTGAGGCAGGACTTGAAAAGACATAGCCAATATTTTCTGCAGTTCCCCTTTAAAATAAAGCTACTCCTTAGAGACTGACTCTCCTTAAGAGCGACTCAACTCAGAGATGAAAAGCAGGGCACAAAGATGACACATCCTCCACATTAGTTATGGAACAGGTTTCCATATATCCTAGTTTTGGCTGGGATAGAGTTACTTTTCTTCCTAGTAGCTCGCATAGTGCTGTGTTTTGGATTTAGTACTAGAAGAATGTTGATGACACACTGATGTTTTAGGTGTTGCTGAGCAATGCTTACACCAGTCAAGGACTTTTTCAGCTTCCCCTGCTCTGCCAGAGGCACAGCCAGGACAGCTGATCCCAGCTGGCCAAAGGGCTATTCCGTACTATACGTCGTCATGCTCAGCATATAAACTGGGGGAGTTGGTCGGGGGCAGTGATCGCTGCTCAGGGATGGGCTGGACATTGGTCAGCAGGTGGGTGGCAAGTAATTGCATTGTGCATCACTTGGTTTGTATATTCTGTGTATTCTCTTACCATTATGATGATTATTTTCCTCTGCTGTCATATTAAGCTGTCTTTATCTCAACCCACAGGTTTTACTTTTTTCCCCTGATTCTCTCCCCCACCCCACTGGGGCAGGGGGGGGCGCTGAGTGAGCAGCTGGGTGGTGTTCAGCTGCCTGCCAAGCTAAACCACAACACCATAGCAGGGTGAAAAGGGCAGGTACATACAGTTACACACAGGCTGAAATAGAGTAATCTTTTCCTACTACTGGTGGGAGGATGTTCTTGACACAACACAGAGGAGAAGGGCAATGAAGTTTAGAACATATAACTTAAAAACTTGGTCAAAAATGCGCAATCTTTGTAAAAACTCTGATTAATTCTGGCAACCAGATGGCAGGAGCAAGTTATGGATATGTACGCTTTGACTTGCAAACTTTTAGCCATAGAGAAATGGGCACAACTTGGCTGATTCCTTCATTCTGAAGTACAGATGCCACACATCTTTCAGCCCTAGATCTCAGTTAATATACCTTTGCTCCTTGGATTCACAACACCTGACCAAGGGACTGAATTACATCATAGAAACCAGAAATCAACCCACAGAATGAACATCAGACCAGTCCTAGTTTTTCAGCTCTACAGAGGCACAATAAAAGAAGGTCCCTGTGTGGCCAGAACCAGCAAACCACCGGGACTGCTTCGAAGAGCCTATGGTTAACGGTTAAAGGTACGAGCAATCTACGTGAACTCTTCATTAAATAAAGGCTTGTAGTGAGAAGATAGAAGCTGCATATCCCAACCTGAAGAACAGTTCAAGATTTCTACTGGACAAAGATCTATTGTAAGCAAAGACTAAACCCAAAGACTTTCCTTCCCAATCCATAAAAAGTCCTTCTCACAGGTTCTGCTGTGCTTAGGCTTTCCTGGACCCACCTTTAAACCCCTAATCATCAAGTGTCCCAGCTTCAGCTGAGCGAGGCACCAGCCTGGCTCACCAGTAGATGCTGAATTCAAGACTCCTCAAATAGAGATTAGAGTTAGGCTTCCCTTATGCTACAGTCAGTAGGTTATTATGTCAAAGATTCTGCCATTTAAAAACTCTGAAGTGTGGAGGGGAGATACGCTACGAAGCCCTGGATCTGGATAGTTGGTCAATATGTCCTTTTTTCCCCCCATTTCCTAATCAGCTGGATTTAGACAAGCTTGTTATCTAGTCCACAGAGAGGGGAGGCATTACTTCCAGCTCTTAGCCCTGTTTACAGTACCTAACTTTCTCTATCTGATGGGTAAATAGTTTAAGCTCTTAGCATAAACAGTCTAAATGATCTTTTTAGGATCCAATATTTACTTTAAAAAAAAAAAAAAAGATACCGCAGAGCTTATGTTTGAGACCCTGAGTAGGAAGTCTCACCCTCAGAAGGCTGTCTGCAGACTATCTCAGCTTTTACATCCGCTTCTCACTAGAGACATTAAAGGCAACTGGACTCCTATTTCTGCACAGGAAATCTGATGAACTTTAAGCCATTCTTACACTCCCACATCCTCCCATTTAGGTCTATATTGAGAGCGCACAAGATCTTTGTTCAAAGTGTACTTGCAGATGCCATCATCTCCAGAGGCATTTTTCCTACATTTAATGTGCATGTTAGAACCTCAGTCAAAATAGGAGCGCAACGATTTTTCTATATTACTCTGTATTCGGAGTAACAAAGGAAGCATTTAAGAACAAGTCTTATATTTTTTCTGCTGAAGCGAAATAACAAACACCAACATTCAAATAGTCACATACATGTTCTAGGGACTGCAACAAGGGAGTCAGTTCATCCTTTTCAAATCAAACTCTACCCTGCAACAGCAGTCAAGTAAGAAAAAAACCCTACTTTTATTTACAGATTTGTCACACTGTAAAGCTTTTTTGCTAGTATAAGGCTAAGAAGACTTACTTGAAGACTAACAGAGTCTGAAGTACCATTTTTCATGAAGAAATGCAAAAACTGATGTTAAAAACATGCATGAAGCAAAGGCACTGTATTGCATAAAATTCACATAGTAACATAAAATTCACATTGTAAAGTCATGCCCAGCATTATTCCAGTAGACACAAAGTTGCAGAACACTACTAAAACTCTAACAACAGACACGCATACATAGCAGCTTCCCTTCATCCACTTACCGTTAAGTTTGCAAGGGGACGCAAGCACACGCAAGAACAGCATCATCAGTACAAGCACTGCACGTACCTGCAGGCATCGAGACAAAGTCCTAGGACCACAAATTTCCAGAGTAGTAGAACAACAGGGATAAATGGTACTAATAGTGCAACCAGACTTGAAACTAAGGTGCCTGGCTTCTGCAGTCTCCCAGTTTAGATCAATGACTCCATCTGCGAGGTGCGTTCAAGCCATGTGACAAGAGAGTTGCTCTACAGGTGGAGCGGGCTTTAGGCTGCTCCTTCGTGAGAAACCCACAGGGCCCTTACCACATCGTGGAACCAGAGCAGAGGCAGCGCCACGTATGAGGTTTGTGCTCAACAAAATGAAAGGCAGAGACTCCTGAGCTCTTCAGAAACACTGTATTCCAGAAAAGCGTTACGTCAATTGTGGAACAGAAGCCCAGAAGCAAGCTCCAGTTTGGCGAGAGGTATAAAGGAAAGCGCGTGCCCATGCACCGTGGATGCAAGCCTTCTAGGAAGCAACTGGATCCATCACGTGGGTGCTGCAGCACTCAACTGTTCGAGGGCTGCAATTCACTGCCCACGGAGCTGTGCAAGGACTATGATTCAGTGCCCACAGGGCGTGTTGGATTTAGTACAGATTCACAGATTAATTGTACACCACATACGTGTCTGGCTGCTGACAGGAAAAGGCTACATGCACACACATACACAATTAAGAGCACTCGGAGAAGTTAAATCATCTGCTGAAACAGGATTGATTAAAGCCTTCTTGGCCTCAGATTCACTCAGTGAAACTACAGAAATCTTCTGTATCATCTCTGATGTAAGGAGCCTCAGAATAAATGAGGGTAGTTAACTTTCACAATAGACAGGGTTTAGTTCAAGGCTCGTCATGCCTAGCATGGGCTACAACAAACGTTACCTACTATGGAATTATTTGCATTCCCATTCATGAACTTCTGCAATTTATCAGGGACATCTCATGTGGCAAAGACACTGCCAAAGAACTGGATGATTTATGGGTGTTCTTAGAGCAGAACCTCCTGTTGTAGGAACTTCCCAACACAGAGATTTCTAGCAAATGTCTGCTGACTATTGGAATATGACAAGAACAAGACTGAAGAAGTGAGAAGACCTAAATAACGATAAATCTCATTAATAAGGATACGCTTGTTACTGTGGCTAAACTAGAAAACTACTTTTGCCTTATGGTACCATCATGAGCATCACAGAAAGCATACTAAAACAGGCAAGCCAGCTTCATAAAAAGCAATGCAAAACCCCTTTGGCTGATTAAGAGGATTTTGGTAGCTTTTCTGTCTTTCAATAAAAATTTGGCTTTCAAAGATTTAGTAACAAGACAAATATCAACTTATTCACTATCTTATCACCCAAATCTCGAAATGGATGCTGGTCTTCCGGGCCTTCATCTCCCGTATTTTTGTGGAAATTGTTATTTGCTTAAAAATAGAAATATCAGCAGAAATAGCATTAAAAAACCCAACATCTAACACATCTGAAAGAATGAAAGGTTTTCACTTGGATCTGCTTTCAGTATATGTATCATTACAGAGAAACTAAAGGAGTTTCACAGAGAATTACTAATCTTGCTCCTATCTCACAAACACGTTTCATTAGGAGTTATTCAGTTACAGAAACTCGGTGTAACTAGAGAAGCATGCATTTGATCTCTGTTTTTAACTACAGCCTTCCCATTTGCTTTCAGGTAATTAACATTGTTCTACCTCAGTTTCTTATCTGTAGGAGGCAAAACATACAACACAAAACACAGCAGGACTTTAGCCAGGTAGGTAAGTCTTTGAATTCTGCTACAGCAAGAGTTGGTAAGGGTAGCACTGGATGAATCTTGAAGGGGATCAGCATAGAAGAGGCTATTTAGTGACCCTCAAGTTAGGATATGCTGGGTGAAGCACACATGCAGAATACCTCTGAAATCTCTGTACTACTTCACTTTATGAACAGAAGTTGCTGAAGCTGTACAGACCCCAAAAATCAGATACTGCATTCCTATCTGGCAAAGATATTAATGCTAAACTCTCACACGTCAACCTGAAAAATAATGGAAGTTAACTGTTTTACTGCTGAAAAAAAACTTAAGCTTCATAAGCCTTACAGACAGTAAGAAGTTAACTAACCATTTGAAACAGTCCAGTCTAATCCTGGACGTAACAAACAGTAACCTCACTTCAATATGTGGATTATAGTTCTGCCCATGAAACCTTTTACTAAGACGATTTTGAATAAGAAAAATCATGCAGGTGTTCCAAATTGCTGAGCAAGTCATCCTTTCACTGAGATTACAAATAAACGTAATTAAGAAAGGGAAAGATACACATGTTAAAGACAACGTGCTTGAGGGAAAAGAAAGTTTCATCCAGGTCAGCCAACTGCAACACTGGTTATTGCTGAATTATTACAGAGGAGTGTCATGCGATGTCCTGCAGTTAGAATGTACTTGTTAAAAAAGTAACACTGCACTTACATTAGGACAACTGTCTAAGATGAAAAATGTGTAAGAGTACAATTTGCACTCTACTAGGTGTACTTCAATAAAATTTATAGAAAAAAACTGCTCCTGTGAGGAAGCCTTAGATTCAAAGACAAATTTGTGGTCTTGACTACGCAGAGCTAGACTCAAACCATTAACACAATCCACAAATTCTATCCTATCTCATATACCAAGAGTCTGAAGAACAAGCCACCCCTGGAAAAGTACAACCAGCTTCTTGGTTTGTTGGTCAGCCAGAGTGTTCTCCAAGGTCACGAACACCATGCTTACGACACAACAGAGAACACATACAACAACAGAGAATTTATTGAGCAGTTCATCAGAATGGGGAAAAAAGTTCTCTCAAAAAAAACCAGGCAGAGAAACAAGGCTAGTTCAGAAAGGTGCTATCTCTCTAACTCCAGGTTCCACATCACATTCCTAATAGATAGCAGAGGGCATCAGCAGCTGCACTTTCTTTGCTGACTTTGAAACCTGCAAATAAAATGAACCATTTGCACAAGAAGCAGCCTCAAAACCCGTAACTTCAGGCATACAGAACTTCCCCCAGATGGTATCACATCCTACTGATTCTGGAAACAGCACCAAACACAAGGGACATTGACGAGAACTAACTCATGCTAGTTGTGAGAAACCCCATATTTGTGAAGCTGTTTCTCAAGCCTCATTCACGGCCTTTGCACACATGCACAGCACTACAAAAGCAATGCAATTTAATTAGGAAATTGAACTATGAGGAAGCAATTTCTTCATTACCATAAAAACTGCTGTACGCACGCTATCAAAGTTTTGATCATAAGGAATCAAACAGTATTTACAAGACATTTAGTTTCTGCCACTGAGCACTCTGCCGTAATAGGAAAGAGCTGCTTGAGCACTCACTCAGGTTAAGGATCACTGTTCCAAAAAGGTATACTGGGTGTAGTGCTGAGCCACTGAAACAGATTTCAGAAAACATAACTTTTCTACTAGCCAATAAAAGCTACTAGGTAAAGACAGTGACTCTCAACCTCCTTCCAACTGCAGCTTACTCTTTGTCAGGAGCCCATACTCCATGAGGCCAAGGGCAGAATACTTAATTCACTTCCTTCCAGACATCTGTGTCACTGGAAGAGCAGGTGAATGGCAAAAGGGACCACTCCCCAGCACCCAAACTCAAGTAAAATTAAGTCATGCTTACACAGAACGACATGGAAGTTCAAAAGATACACAAGGTGAAAAGGAGAAGTTGATATAGTCACTGTACTCTAGAGTACCCTGGGCTCCCACAAAACTGCTCACACACACAAAAGAGCAGCTCTAAAATTCCTGGTTTAAATTGACTTAATATTTCATGCTATCAATTTTATGTGTATCAAAGTTCAGTCATGCGTCCTACTAAGTAAATAAAATGCTTAAACATGGGACATGCATTTCATATCTTACACCATTTTAGATATTTCCAGTGGAAGAAAAAAAAAATTGAAGCAAAGATCCCCTGAACAACTCGCTCTTTACACAGTAATTACTCTCAATTTCACTCAGCCACATCAGTGCCTTTCACAAGTTGACAGCCAGAAACATGTTCTACAAGAGAACACAGTAGTTTAGTGTTTTAATCTGAATTTATCGCTGCATTTCATCAGAAATCAGAGCTCAAGTTTTTTTAACAATAAAATTTTTTTAAAGCTTAAGAATTAAAAGTGGTTTTAATACATTATATTATTTGTGTCACTGTTGATGATTTTGTATGTCAACAGCAAATTTCATCTGCCATCAAGATGCACACTTACTCTCAACAGGCTTCTCTGATGTGCAAGCATTGTTATCAGAAATATTCAAACCAGTAAAGCACTCAGAAGGTTGCAACACAGTTCAAAGTCACTACTATAAACATCAATCCCAGCATGCAAATCCATAGCTTTCAGCCTTTTCCTTACACTGTAAAACCTGTGTGGAAGAATAAAAACTTATTTCTGGCCTGTTTACTCTCTCTAAAATGCCTAACTGGATATTTTAAGGAAAAATGAGCACTTCTGAAGTGACTGACCTTTAAGACTTCATTTCTGCTTTCAAAAATTCTAACCAAGTCTACTTTTCCCTATTTACAAAATAGATACACAGAGACTAAAATAGACACGATTGTAAGTTAGAGAAACCAAAACCTGCCCACGTGCATAGATTTTTTTTTTTCCATTTCTGAAGGCAGAGAGCAAGCAGTTCCAGATGCTCAGTTTAGACAGGAAAAACGTAAAAAACAACAGTCCTACAATTATTTGAGGAAAAGAGACCAGGGCAAAATAATACAATTCTGGGAGAAATCTCTGCATATGGAAGCAAGTCCATCGGGTAGTTATTCAAATACGAAGTCAACTTTGAACTTACCTGAGTTGCTAGGGAGAATGAAGAAGTATCTGCAGCTGCCAGCCTTGTTCTTATAAATCTCTTAACTCAGAACTATTCAAAACATTAATTTATACAGCTGTATTGCATCAAGGTTAAATGCAGACAGGCTTTCAGTCTACCATTGTTACTTGACTAAAAGGGCAAGTTAAGCAAGACCCAATATCTGCTCCATCAGTCTAGAATAATGTACTTCTAGTTTTAAAACATTCTTTAACATACTCTGTCTCTAATATAGCTATACTCACAAAGAAATGCAGAAAAATATTCTTTATTGGCAGAGAAGTTTTAGCAGCTTGTTCCTTTCCATGGCAGAAAGGAGATAAAAATCAAGGAATGCCATTCCTGGGTGCTTTCAATGTTGACATAGCATACAAACTGTAAAAGCATTTTTGTTGTACATATACGAACAAGAATCTGCAAAGAAAAAGGGCAAGTGAAATACCTCCTTGTAAGTGAAGGGAGTCTCCCATTATATCCTAAAGTACATGCAAAACAAATATTAAAAAAACTGGCACAAATGTACAGCATTTAAAGGCAGGCATCAAAACAATCCATCCCATGTTACTGCTGAATTCACACTGACAGTGGAGACCACTTGTGACAAAGATCACAGGATTATATTTATCTCCAACCTTTTATTTAAAGCATTTGCCTTCACAACTTCGATGGAGGGCATCCTTTAAAAGGTACTTGCAGGCCAGTAAGTGGTTCCTAGCTTAAAGATCTGTTATCAGACCTGAAAATGCCCATTTCTCCTCCCCACAAAAGACCAGTTGGCCTGATTTACCAGTTCCCCCCCTCCCCCTTAGAAACCACCTAAAGGCAGGAAGGATGCTGGAATTTCATAAGACAGTTACAGACATAAACCTTTCAGGTCCCCCATGAGTAACTTGTCAGTGACAAGTTTATCGAAGTTGGATTAGCAAGAATTATAGCCACTTCTTTACAAGCCTTATATAGTCAGAAGAAAAGCCTTGAGATACACAGACTTAAAAACCTGAAACTGAAAATTTACATAATGAACTATAAATGTTGACAAGAACTGCTACAAATTTATTTAAGCTTAGAAGGAGCTACTAGGCAGAGGTAGTGGTAGGAGCTAATATTAACCACTTTATCACCTGTCCCCATTATCTCCCAGGGAGACAAGACAACACATCTTTTATTGCTGTAAAACACAAAAAGGTTAAGCTGCGAGAAAGAGCAGGAAATGAAAAAAAAACCCCATTATAAAAACTGGGAGGGGGAAAAGGTTGTCATGCCAGGAACACAGTTAGAGCCACGCTATAAATGAGAAGAGAATTGTAACTGGTTCCAATAAAGCAGCTGTAGTTACGGATTAGGTAGCAGCCTGCCTTTTTACTGGTGTTAAACTTTCATCAACTTCTGTGTTACAACAGATGAGTTCTGCCTGTCAAGCACTTGCAGGATTTAATATCTGTAAACACTTTGAGCTTTCCTCCATCTAACCATTAAAAACGATCTCAACTTTCTTGTTGGTAGGCTAGAGTCAAAGCTGCAACTTTTCATCAACCTTCTTTTATTCTAACGCCTTTACCATTCACACAAATAACTACGCTTCAGAGTAACTCCAATCCCAAGAATACACAGCCCCCAACACAAAATGCATGACAGTCAGTCAACACATTACTGTTATGTACTCAAACAGATTTCAGTTTTACTTTCCATGCTTATTCACCCAAATTCCTCCCAACTCCTAAGAATAAACCAAGATTGTCTCCCATTTGCCTTGCTCTTTAAAGACTGCAACAGCACCAAGATTAAGTACTCAGAATTTCCCCAGAAAACTCAGATCCGCAACCAGGAACACTATGCTTGTGCAGGGAGCCCGTACCTTCTGAGTTTACAGACCAGATTTCTTATCAGGGAGTTTTGGTTATTTTTTTTTTATTTTTTTTTTTTTAAAAAAACCTTCCACCCTATCTTTCATACAGCTGAGCTAAGTCCTCCTACTTAACACAGCTTCCAGCTATATCATGGGAAGAAAACTGCTGTCTACTCTCATGAGATAGTCTTAAACGTAGACATCTAAAATCAGATCTAATCAAATGGTGTTTAATGAATACTGAGATATAAAAGAAAAAAAATACTTTGTCCCTGTACAACAGAGATAACAACAGAAAGAATTTGCTGGAATATGTAACATCTTTTTCATTTCCCCTGACACCATTTATAGCACTATGCCAGTTATTTTAACAGTAGCTAGCACAATAATCTGCCGTACAGTTGGAACACAAATCATTTCCTGCACGTCTCTACACACACACACAAAAAGCTGCTCAGCAAGCAAAATTCTTTTAAGTTGTAAAAAAGTCATTAACAAATACTTCTTTTGCCAAATCACTGTTTCAGTTACACACACAATTTATGTCAGTTTTATACTAAGATACAGTTTAGAGTTTTGGTTTCTTTGTGAATACGAAGCCACTACAAAGATAAGCCTCCCAATTATCTTTAAACAAAACAGTTCATCAGAACTATCTGTGGAGGCCAACACTTATCTCAAGTTTGCTTTGAGACAACAGGTTAGTAAAAACAAGGCCTTAAATAACGACCACAGTGCAGAGACAACTCACATTTGGAACAGATTTCTGAAAGGAGCAGAAGTGCAACATTAGTTTGAAACAAATCTGAACCTGAAAGAACATGCTGCTTAACTTTTTGGTGGGGCTTATGCTTAACATGAAACGTAAATCGGGAAAATCTTGGATCTTTAGGACAGTGCACTAACTGCCAGCACTACGTATGCCCACAGTTTCCCAGGCCACTCTCACTAGCAGCACAGTGTCACTAGGAAATAACAAGGATTAGTATCTGAGGGTGAGTTAAATTCTAGCTTTCCTCAACAGCATGTCATTGACTGCCTTTTGATGACCTACAGATGAGGACAAACTGTTCATAGTTTTTAGCTAGGAAAGAAGTTAAGATCATTTCAATTTTGGTGTTTGAGCAAGTTCAATTACGTGCTCATCAAACTGCTCCTTCTTTACTGACACTAAAAGGAAGCCAAGAGCTGCGTAAGTGATTAAAACACTCATGAGTCCAAAAATTAACCTGTTGTAAGTTGTTGTTCTGATTCTGATGAACTACTCATCCTTAACAGAACTAGATAGAACCATGCAATTCAGACCATGAATGCGTAACAGAAAGCCAACACAAATCACCAAATCGGAAAAACACCTGAAAACAGGTCTTCCCAGCACATCACTTATTGCCGAGAATCACAGAATGGTTGGGGTTGGAAGGGACCTTTAAAGGCCACATAGTGCAACCCCCTTGCAGCAAGCAGGGACATCTTCAACTAGACCAGGTTGCTCAGAGCCCTGTCCAACCTGACCTTGAAGGTTTCCAGGCATGGGGCATCTACCAGCTCTCTGGGCAATCTGGTCCACTGTTTCACCACCCTCATTGTAAAAAATTTTCTTCCTCATATCTCATCTAAAATCCACCCTCCTTTAGTTTAAAACCATTACCCTTTGTCCTATCACAACAGGCCCTGCTAAAAAGTCCATCCCCAGCTTTCCTATAGGCTCCCTTTAAGTACTGAAAGGCCGCAATCAGGTCTCCCTGCAGCCTTCTCTTCTCCAGGCTGAACAAGCCGAACTCCCTAAGCCTGTCCTCATAGGAGAGGTGCTCCAGCCCTCGGATCATTTTTGTGGCCCTCCTCTGGACCTGCTCCAACAAGTCCATGTCCTTCTTGTGCTGAGGGCTCCAGAGCTGGATGCAGCACTGCAGGTGGGGCCTCACCAGGGCAGAGTAGAGGGGCAGAATCACCTCCCTCGACCTGCTGGCCATGCTTCTCCCGATGCAGCCCAGAGTACGGTTGGCCTTCTGGGCTGCGAGTGCACATTGCCAGCTCATGTCCAGCTTTTCATCCACTAGTACCCCCAAATCCTTCTCCACAGGGCTGCTCTCAATCCCTTCATCCCCCAGCCTGTATTGATACTGGGGGTTGCCCTGACACAGGTGGCCTTGTTGAACCTCATGAGGTTCACATGAGCTGACTTCTCAAGCTTGTGCAGGTCCCTCTGGATGGCATCCCATCCCTCAGGTGTGTCAACTGCACCACTCACCTTGGTGTCATCTGGACACTTCCTGAGGGTGCACTTGATCCCACTGTTGGTGATGATATTAAACAGTACTGATCCCAGTACGGACCCCTGAGGGACACCACTAGTCACCAATCTCCATCTGGACATTGAACCGTTGACCACTACCCTCTGGATGTGACCATCCAACCAATTCCTTATCCACCGAATAAGGCATCCAGCAAACCCATATCTCCCCAGTTTAGAGAGAAGGACGTTATGGGGGCCCCGTGGAGTCCTTCATTCACAGATAGCAAGTCTAGGAGGGCATCTCTCCTCCTTGGCTCAATATACACTTGTGACAAGAAGTTATCTTCCACAAACTTCAAGTATTTCCCCAACCTGCTTGTCATAGCAGTATTATATTCCCAGTTGATGTCTGGGAAGCTGAAAAATCCCATAAGGACAAGGGCTACCGATCCAGAGATTTCTCCTAATTGCCTATAGAGTAACTCCTTGGTGCCAGCATCCTGGTTGGGTGATGGCAGTAGATACCTACTACAATATCTCCTTTGTCCTCCATCCCCCTAATCCTCACCCAGAGGCTCCCAACCACATTACTGCTAACTGTAAGGGCTGTACAATGACACCTCTCCCTTACATAAAGCACGATGCCTCCACCTCACCTGCCCTGCCTACCCCTCCTGGACAGCCTGTAGCCCTCCATCCCAGCACTCCAGCCAGAAGTCTCACTAACACCAATGATATTGTAGCTCTGGGAACTGACCAAGGCTTCCAGCTGAAGCTGACAGCTGCACATAGAGGCAGGGGGCACTCCAGCCCCCCTTAACCCTTTCCCTCCCCATGAGGAGCTGGGGAGGCTGTTGGGAGGTGGGGTGGAACACTGGGAGCCCCTACATTCCCTCCTGGGAGACGCCCAAACAGAAGGTCTGAGCTAGCAACCCCAGAGAGTCCTTAGCAGCCAGCAGGTGTAACGGACCACACCACTGCCAGCAATGTGGTTCCCACTGCACAGACCCTTGGTCCCCCCGAAGCCCCGGATGCTTCAGACTCTTGCCCATCCCGAAACCTTCTACCCTCAAGGTAAGGACCAACCCTGACCCCTGCAGCCTGGGGACGCTCTTGGGGGCAAGAGCGGAGGTGACTGCTGGCGATCGCTCCCACCTCTCTCTCAGGCTCAGAACCTGTGCCGAGAGGCCAGGTAGGAGCAGCCCCTCCCCACAACCTGGGCACCCCCAGCAGGTACGGCATCCCCATCTGCCCTGGCACCCTGGTACCATCAGCATCCCTGGCCCCTGTCAGTACCCCCATGCCCCCAGCATTTTTAGCACAGGGGTTCAGAAATCCTGTGTGAACATCCCTGCCCTTGCCCGCGATGCATGCCCAGTAAATACAATTTACAGAGAACTTCCCAAATACTTGAGGCCATCTCCCCTGTTTCACCTCCTATAAGCGAGTCTCCTCCCTGATCTGCAACCCCGTCCCACTGGCACAGCAGCTCACCCTGCTAGGGGTGCCCCAGCCACAAGCTCCCCACGTGCCTGGCACAGGGCTGGGGGACATCAGCAACTGGGAGACATCTGTGATGGGGGCTGGCTCCGCGGGTGCCCCTGGAAGGTCCCCCCAGCCCAGCACGGCTCCCACTCACCCATGCAGATCTGCAGATGGCTCCATGCAGCTGCTTCTTTGATCTCCATGTCTTCTGCTTCAAGTGGATGAGCACCAACCCACTGCCACCAGACACCTCCATGCTCAGCCACCGTGCTGCATCTCTGCCAGGTGCTGCCTTGTGCGGTCCCTGGGGCTGGGGGACCCCTCCAGCCTGGATGGCCCCTGGGACACTCCAGGGCCAACTGCAACGCTTCACACCCTTCAACCTTCAAGGGAAAGCGGTGGCCTCAACCCTCCCGGTGCTGCCACCATGCTTTCCTGGGTACCAGGACATGGAGAGGAAGTTTGCACATCTCAGTCTCTCTGACACGGCCAACCCGGTGGGGGCAGCCCGGAGCAGCAGCATCCCCCTGGGCAGCCATCTCAGCCACTCTGCTGGCCCCCACATCCAAGCTGTTGGGGACCCAGCAGGTGACCTCCCATTGCCCGGTGACATGCTACTGGATGGCTCCATGGTCAGCCAGGATGGTCCCAGCAGTGTCCCCATGCCTGGAGGCCCTGGTGACACCAGCGAAGCCATCTCCCACAGCAACATCAGCTCACTTTCACTGCCCATGGAGCTGCTTACTGCTGACTATAGCACTCCTGAGACGTCCAATGCAGACCAGAGCCTCGAGCAATTCAACGTCATCGGGATGGGGCCTCAGGAGCCATGGTGGGACACGGGGATGGACCTACCACCAGCCCAGCCTGGCAGGCTAGAAAAGCGGGGGACAAAGCGGAAGAGCAGCTTTCCAAACCCACCCAGCAAGCGCAGGGCTCTCGCAGCCAGCACTGGGGTGGGAAGCTGGGATTAGAGCCGCAGCAGGGATGGGGTGGAGGGGGGGTGAGTGCAGCTGGGGGGCAGGGGTGCTGCAATAGCTTTCATGACACCTTTGCTCTTGTTTTTTCCTGTGGCATGCTAAACTAAACAGTGACTATTAACTTCAAGAAAAAGTGAAGCCACCAAAACAGCTACAAAAAGTCAGTTTATGCAGTATTTTAATACAAACAGGAATCACTGTAACTAAAACCCAATCTGAACTACGCCTGCTAGCAGAAAAATCCCATTCTCAAGCAGTAAAAACCATCAAGTTCAGTTTTGTACAGACCAGTATCAACAATCCAGTTTCTACAGTATTCTCCTAAAGGGAAGAAAAACAATACTGGCACTGCCCAATAAGCGAAGCATTACCTTTATGCAGAACTGTACAATTCCATACTAAACAAGACACTGACTAACGTTAAGTGCAGCGCTCCGTTGGAAAACTACAGTTGCTGTTAATCACCAAGTACATTCTTCCTGCCCTTCTCTCCCCCCCTTTTAGCACTGTTAGCTTCACATAAACAGAAGGAGGGAGAACTTGTTAGTTTTCCATTCAGCAGGTTAACCTGTTTCTCCTGCTGTATATAGCAGCAAGAAAAAAAAAAAAAAGACATTAACAAAAAAAAAAAGCCTCTGCAAAATTTGGACTTGCAGAACAAGAGATGCTAACTAGCAGACTGATGCAAGTATACAAGTGGGGGTGCGAGGTAGTGGTTGAGAGCCCCACATCAGCAGCTTTTCAAAGTCACCTTCCACACAGAATACTGATAAATGAATGGTTATTCTATCAAGCATCTCTAATAACAAAGACTACCACTGGCCGGACATTAGATTCTGATTTAGGACTATTTCAGAAGCAGCTCTGGAGGTACAGGATTTCATATCTAGTGGACTTTATCAAGATAAGGAGACTAGCTTCCCTTATCCTCTATTTTTTGGTGTCAAAAACTCCTCACAACCAATATCACAACCAACACTACCACTAACTTTAAATACATTGATTTTTCAGCACTGATACAAGAGTAAGTACACACGTTCCTATTTTTACAGCAGTTATAAACCCAAGCGTTACTTAAAGCTGAATATACCCTTTGTAACAGAAGCCTTTTTTTCCTGGAATATCTTGTCTTTGCCTTTACACTTGCTAAAATCCAAGCACAAACAAAAGCCCTGAACTTTCTCCTTGTAAGTTAAAGGATATTGACACCGAACATAGACTATTGCCCATTACACTCAGATTTACTGAACGCGGATGGGTGTTTTTTGGCAAGGAATGAACAGCCAAAACGATCGACACCAAATGCTCACCTACTGCAACAGTGGGTATTCAGGGAAATATGCTCAGGACTACTTCAAAGGTAGTGCAGAGACTGCCTGAACTAGAAGTTATGTCTGCACATTTGATGGCTATGCAGATCTTCAGCCTCTTCAACCAATACTGACAGCAAGTGTCACAGTCCAATTGGGTACTGAGGGGGGGAAAAAAAAAACCAAACACCCAAACCTGAGTTATTTTATACTTATTGCCTGACAACTGGGTGCCAACTTCAAGTGCCATAAAGAAAAGTTATTAATTTCCTGCCAGCCTGCGCTATATCGTTTATTTCATATACCTTCATCACATCACCTCTTGATTTCCCTAAAAATTCCCTAAGATATTTAGGTTAGTATCCTACCTTTATATTCTAAGATTTTCAATCACCTTAAGCATTAGTTCGGTCTATGACCAGATTTTACAGAATGCATGTATATTAATTTACTAGCCAAGAAACTAGGTCAGCAGTTTTCTGAAATGCATGCAGATTCAATATCTGCAAACAAGCAGAAAAAGGCAATGATGGTATGGTGGGATTTCGTTTGGTTTTAACTCTTCAGCCTTTATTAGAGCAAGACTGTTCTTCTGAAGCTTCATGGTTTTTCTTTAATCCCTGGCTGAAGTTTAGTGCTCTGGATGACTGTACTCTGAGAGTGGCATCTGAACAGATCATTAATCCAATAGCAAGCCAGCAAGGCTGCACCTTTAACAAAGTCCATCTTCTGCCACCTGTTCTCCTCCCATCTCTGCTTTCCTGAAGGTCTCCCCTTCTTCACTTACCCCATTACTAAAACGGCAGACTTATCAAGCAGCACAACAAATGAAGAGTAAACACACAGGGCAGAAGCCCTGGATCAGCCATCAGTCACACATCTCAATCCCATCACAACTTTTTGTTCCTATCCCCAAACTACTGGGAATTTCCACTCTCCTCAGCTGCAATGAATGTCAGAACTGTTTGTATGATTGTGCAAGGCTCTCCTCTGGCTCAGAGGGACCACCAGTTGTGCTTTGTGGGGCGGGTGTTCGTTTTTGGGGTTTGTTATTATTGTTTTTTTACTTGTTAAACAGCACTAACTGTCTAATAAATGAAATAAAAGACAAAAATGTTTGGCTGCTGCATCTTCTGTTCCTTAGCTAGCATACTATTTTTAGACAAAAAAAAAGTCTACCATAAAACAAGAAGTCCAGTAGTGATGCTTGCCACTTTGGCTTCTAAATTTGTACTGAGCACAAATTCATCTTGGATCAACAGATGATAGGAATCATCACATTCAGACCTATAAATGACAAATTAAAGTATCTATAAAAATGGAGAACTAACAGTATTATCATCCTCCTGTCCACACTTCACCTGTTTGGACACTGGTGTCAGCAAACCTGAATCCACCATCTCGAACTCCCACCTCACACCAACAAGGACACATAGAATTTTGTCCCCACATCTTAAGGAGGCAGGGGAGGGAAGAACGGGACTTCACACTCCTTTGGATTGAAAGTATTAAAATTCGGGGGTAGGTTGCTTTTTTGTTTTACTTACATGCAAGATGTCATTAACCACAATGCCTTTTTCATAAAGCCAAGAACACTCACACAGAGCTATGCTCTCCCTGTCTTCCATGCACAGTACAGCGGTTCTACATTTATTTAGCAACAATACTGAGGCCTCTGCAAAGGTTTGCTGTAAGATCAGAACATAAGAACAGCCTACATTTCATGTTTCCTTCCTTCTGCAAGGTTGAGTCACATCCTCAGGTCTCCTTTTAGAAAGCTAACAAGCCATGTTAGAAGGAAAAAAAAAAATCTTTAATGGAGAAGCCTCACATTCAGCACTGACACAGGCCACAGTTCAATTCTTGTGGCTCATTTTCTGCAGTGACACAGACAAGAGAACCGCATGCCTTTTTTCCTGTTAGAAGTAAAATCTGGTGCTCTTCATAGCCAGACAACTTCAAAGGATTTCAGAGATAAATGAAAGGCTTTAACATTTATGAAGAGTGAATTAGTGCAAACAAATTCCTTGAAATTACTGTATTAAAAAACCCCCAAACCAAACTCTCACATATGGGAGAAAGCAGAAAGTTCAACTGCCTTTAAAGACAATGTCTTTCTAAAGAGCAAGTTCAGTATAAAATTAAGATCTGCATTTGTTTCCTTTGGTCTCTCTAGCACTTCAAATAAAATAAAGCTTTTACCCTGTTATAGTTTAAGACATGACTGCCAGCAGAAGCAGCAGTTCTTGCCTTATTTCCTCTGTTGTTACAACATGCACAGCACAGGGTTAACGTGGGTAAGTTCCCTGGTTAAAACCACTGTAACCCCGCAAGTCGTTTGCTTGAAACCTGGACCAGTTTCCCAAGCCTGTTTTGCGCAGCCCAACCAGTACACAGGCCAGGGCAAGCAAAACTGTTAACTCACTGTTTTTAAGCTCAAGCTTTAGATAGCTACTTCTATTGATGCAACCTACTACTAGAGTTCATTTCATCGCATTGAAATGGATGGACCTCTTCAAATCATCCACATCACACACTTGTATGATCAGAACAATTAAGCAATTGGGATTAGAGCACCTCACTCGGCAAAGACAATGAAATAACATCCCAGATCTGCTGGTACAGTTGTTTTTGTCACTGCAACTTTCAACTGCATAGTCCGTCTATCAGATTCTGAAACAAACAATTACGTATCACATAGTATTCAACACTGTGTTTAAATAAATACATATTTTATATTGATATATTATAAATAGTATGTTTATATGTATTACACATTAGATTAGGCATTACTATCCACGCCTTCCAGTGAGTCAGAAGCTGGGCAAGGAGACAAATGCAAATGTAATAATTTTCTTATAAGGATGATAAGCAGACAGAACCGATCCCCTGTTACCAGGCAAATACACCAGACAACACATTTGCATCCTTTCTGCTCTGGATAGGCTACAGGCCCTGATATACTGCATCAATCTTGATATGTACTGTAGGTTTTTTATAAACACAGGTTTAGACAAAACTAATGCATGTAAGTCAACTGCAAAAAGCACACGTCTCATTAAGCACGGGACAGTTTGGGGGCTGCAGCTTTCAGAAATATTTTCCAAAATAATTTCCTTGAAGCCTAGCTAGCTATTAAAAAAACACCGCAGCATATTTAAAAACCATGACCGTACCATTTCTACGTAAAGATTAAATCGGTGCCATTTTGCAAGGTACATAGAAGTCAACTATTTGGCACAGGTGCTACAGCAAAGGAGGAACTAATCGCTAAGTTTCTGGGCTGAGGACATGGCTGCCATGTCAGACAAACTTCCCCAAAAGGTTTTTCTTCTTGTAAGTAACCTACAAAGTTTGGGGGCTGGGGGTTGGGAGGTGGAAGGAGGGGAACCCACCTGCCTAAGAAATGATGATTGCCTTTTTCAAACTTGTTCAAGACACACAACAAAAGCCCAGACAGATTTTCAGAATGACTCCCATATAACTAGGAAATTTATGCCATTATAAAGTCTCAGGCAATAACAGATACTAACAAATGAGAGCTGCATCTTTCAACAGGTATTATCTGCAGCCTATGATAATCACTAGTCATCCTAGGTGATGAAAAAAATGGGAGATGCTGAATTTACTACTTCTGCTCAAATCATACTGGAAAAGCTTCAAGTATTGACCTCGAAGATCAGTTTCACTACAAAAGTGAGAATTTAATCCTTTTTTTCTGGAAGGACTGTTTTGGAAAGGGTCAGAGTAGTGCTGGTGGCTCTTCAAAGAATTCAGGTTTGCTTCTGAACTGTAAACTTTGCTCAGACCCAAAAGGAGTACTTGTCAGAAAACCAGACTTCTACAGGCACACAGCCTGCCCCAATTACAAGTACTGAGAACCACAGCACGGAGCGGGGGGGGGAAGTGCACCATGTCCTGTTCAACACGCTGTCCCTGACTCCAAAGCACGGTTAAAACAAAACCTGTCCGGACTTCTGGCCCAACTGGCCCCACATTCAGAGCTGAAAACCAGACCCCAACGAGCATGCTTCCAGGATCCCTGAATCTGCTCAGTCAGGAGGATGAGAAAAAAAGAAAAGTTCAAAACCAAAATTCAAGCCATTTCCTTTTTGGGCAGTTCTAGCCTCAACTTTGTAGAGATGATTACAAGTATTAATGATGCTAAATGAAGGAAGCAGTAGGATAACAACCAGAGCTATTAGATGCTAACAGTAACAGTTATTCTAAACATTTTGTTTTTACAAGTATTCAGGGGAGAACAAAGCAGAGAAAAGTGTGGTGGGTCAAAGCAAAAGAAGAGACAAAGAATGTTATCTATGTCAGATATTTCCTGAAGTACGAGCAAGAGCTTTCTGCATAAATGCCAAGTAAAAGAGGATTAGAAAGGACAGAGCAGTAAGAGTGAAACTATCTGATCAGACGCAAACCAAGAGCATGAACCCTACCTTCCAGTTACTTCTATTACACACGTTCGCAGGCGGGACGCAGCCCTGGCGCTTCCGTTGCAGCCTACCCCGTCACAGCCCTCTCAGCAATTTACCAGGCAGAGCACAGCTGACAGCAGTAAGGAAGAGATGATGTTACACACAATAACTGGTTGGTAAGAGAAAAAAAAAATACTTTTATGAGGTGCTCTCCTTCAGCGAAGGGCGGCAGATGAAGTGTAGAAATCCCTACTCTGGCACCTCCTAAGGCAAGGGGAAAAAAAAATAATACCTTAATTAAGCCAGCTTTAACTCAAACAAAAAACTACACAAGAGCACAAGCACTTTAAAGAATTAGGGTATTTACAAAATACTAAGGTGGCTATTCAGACATATCTAACAAGGCTTTCACTCACTGTCTTCAATTTTGTTTCCTTTCTCTGAACTTCCGAAGATGAGCTGTAACACTAGCTCAAATTAAGATTGAACACTGTCCTCAAAAAAAGATACACTTAAGTACCAACATAAAATAGCTTGTTTTTCTTATGATTATGTTATTAAGAAATATCTTGAACTGTTAAATCAAATCTGTGTTCACTTACAACACACAATAAAAATGAAACACCCAATCCTTTTGCGGAGAACAGCATTTTACCGTGACCAAAGTAAATACATCTAGTTGGTTTTTTCTAACACTTCGATTCAGAAACAGGAGACAGACCAATTCTAAGCACAACTGTGCTTTTCATTTTAAAGAAAGCAATTGGCTTTCTTTTTTTTTTTAACACAGAAAAATACTAAGACTGAAGACTACACATTCTCTGAGGAAGTTAAAGCTATATAACTGGGGAAGCTAAACACAAATTACTTGAAGTTCGTAAGTGACTTTTCGTTCTTTTTCTGAAGCTATTCCATATACATCAGCAACACGAAATTAAGCAGCATTGAATCATTCTGGCAGTGCTGTAAAGCCAACACATTGTGAAAACTGAACTATATTGTACTCGGCATTTTTTATTTCCTGACAACTGTCAGCAGCACATAGTGTGCCCTGATGAGTGAGTGCATGCATGCTTGTCCCCTGGCAGAGAGGATCTGTCCTCAACAGATGGAACAAGAGCGTAAGTAAAGCCTGTATCACTGGTATACCAAAATAGAGGCTTGAAAATCACTTAGATATTTTGGCCAGCAATTAAAATATTAGTTTCCTGAAAATATATGCGGGTTCCACATCAGCTCAAATTTGCTCAGGATACAAACTGGCCTACTTGAGTACTGCATTGAGATGTAATATAGCTAACTGTATGGAACAGCGTGTGGACACATGCAAATGCATGGGTGTACGTGTGTTTTTATACACCTATACACACACGCATATAAATATCTATACACACAGAAGTAATTTTAAGGTACAAACTATATCACCTTATTGCATTCCTACCCTCTGGAGACGGATGGTTGTTGATTTGTTGGGGGGTTTTGTTTTCCTTTTTGAACAAAGTTTTATCATGACTGTACTTCCTTTTCCAGGACTGCTACTCCCAGCTCTCTCCTGACTCACCCACATGTAGCTATGCTTCAGCATGTTGCACTTCATGTTCTTCTGTAAAGCGTCACAATTCTTACTTGAACTTAAGATACTTAAGCTGCATAAATCCACCCACAGAGGTACAAGTGGGCAGAGCTGACAGCTCACGTAACTAAACACACAAAAAGCCTGCATAAGGCCAGAAAACAGCACCTGAGGCTCTCATTGTTTAAAATCTTTGCTTATGTGTCCTTTCCCACATGAAAGTACCTCAAGTTGGAACACTAATGTTTGTCACATACCCAGTATGACATCAGAAGCCAGCTGTGCTTCTGAGAAACCCAGAGCACAGATTGACTTTGCAGATCAAAAAGCACTCCTGTGATCATCCCCCCACACCCTAACAGGGGAGAAAAATCTCTACCTTGAGACCCGAAAAGAGATTTGCTACCAATGAATGCAAAGCTTTCAAGAGAAAGCAAGTTTCCACCAAATTTAATCTGCAGCAAAAGCGTTCCTACTCCTGCTAGCTTGCAAAGCTGATCAGCCAAATATTAACTGAACATAAGCCAACACAGTAGGCCTGGCAAGAAAAGGCAGAAAAACCACAGCTCCATCAGCAGAGGCTGCTGTTCTTTTCTTTACCCAGGAGTAAACACTACTTTTTTTTTTTTAAAAATACTATACAGTTTTCTGACCAACATAAGCCTCATTCACAGTATTTCTCTTAACAAAGAAGCTCCCAAGAAAAACTTCCAGTGATGAGCTAGTAAAAGGATTAAAAAAAAGCCCCAAACCCTTGAAAAACCCAACAGGGCAGCAAAGGCTTTTTACCCGTCCTTCTAATGACGGAACAAACAGCAGCTTTATACTTCCAACGCTGGTTGATTTGGTTTCTCTTCTAAAGAGAAACTTGAGAAGCCACAAGGCTCTACAATGCAGAAAGCGCTTATGGTTCCTCCTTCCAGTGGCTAGAGAAGGGCAGAGCTATCTGTCAAATTAAACAGCTAAGCAGAGCAATGCGGACGGTAAGAGTCCCAACTGAAAAATAAAAATCAGCCCATTCCTTCACCATAAAGGAGAGAAAGGAATTCATTGCCCACAGTTCTGTTAATAAAGCTGCACCCCACTTCGACTTTTCCATAACATTTAAACACTAAAAATAGGTGTCTTTTTACAACACATGGCAGTTTGGCCCTTTGTTTGGCCCTAAAGCTGCGTGAATGCAGTACAGCTAAGGAATGCATCAATCTGCATCAATACCAAAAGTTTGTGGGAGTTACTAATACCAGAGTATGAGTTCTTGAGAGTCACACAATGCCAGAATTAATCCCTCCTCATTTCTCTGAACAAGCAACACACTTATACAAGAAGAAACTAGAAATAACTTTGCCTTTCTGACAAAACGAAAACAGCCATGTTCTGCTGCTGCAATAAACAGAACAACCTTAAGCTCTGCCATATTCTCCAATTCGGTTATAGCAGCTACATGCCCAAAGGGACTTTAAATGAACACAAGAAAACTGTGAAGTTAGAATATAGTATTAAAATGGAATCATAGCAAGAGAAAAGCAGCGAGTTCGATGGGGATGTGGCTGCAATATGTAAACTAGTCTAAAAAGACTCAGGTTCCAGTCATTTCTAACCATGCAAAACGAGTTGAACTTCCCTTTTTCATGCCTTTGCTCCTCATGTAAAATAGGAAGCAAACCACTTCCCCATCTCACTAGACTGTTCTGATAATAAGTAACTGTACAGAAAGCAGTACCAGACCATCCAAGAGGCAATTAATTGCACCTCTGGAGCAATCTAGCAAGAGCATGGTATGGCATCAAGCAATGGAGATGCTTGTTCACTAAACTAGCACCAGCCGCTTCATCCCGGGGATAACGCAAGCGTCCTAATGGAAGAAAAGGCATACAATTACGTAATCAAGGCTGCTTTCTTTCTGCAGTTTATTTACTTTCGAGCACTGCTTCGCAGCCTAACAGAAAAGGCCAAGTATAAAATCCTAGCTAGGAGGTGAGCCCAGACAATTCATCCTCATAGCTATATGGCACGTCACCAGAATGAGAACCATTTGCTCACAGCACCGATTTCTACCACTTGAGATACATATTCAGCTAAAGTTGTGAAGACACGATGGCTACTAACAGCAATGGACAAAACTCAGTATGTTTTATTTCACTGGAGTCCCTTTCCTTATAGTTTTTCTGACTCCACTTTTACCATCATAGGTTTCTTCTCCAACAGACCTATCTGCCTTCTTTACAAAATCCCAGCTGCTACTTCTACTTCTCCTGTCCAGCGTTCTCCCCAGCAGCTCTCTTTCCCATATTTTCTTTGTCCAGCAAGTCCCCGTTTCCCTTGATGTCCCCAAGATGCTCAGTGAGAGTGAGCGTCATTCCCCACATGCTCCCTCGGTACCTGACCACGCAGCCAACAGGCTCCCAACCCAACCTCTCTGCTAGCTTTTGAACAGCTTGTCCCCAACTCAGACCCAGATTCTAATCAATATTCTTCCCTGCTTTCAGCTCCAAGTAAGCTGCTCCTCCTCCTAGTTAATTGCCATCACTCCTCACCTCGGCTGTCACCTCCATCCAAACCCGTTTCTTCTCCCATGCTGCCTGGCTGGATACAAGTTTATTAGAGCATGAGTTTTCATAGGACTGCAATGGGGTCAAATTGAGGCCCATTCTGGATTAGGGACGGGGAAAGAAGCAAAGCAAGAGGCATAAGACCTGCAAAAACACTCCACTGTAAAGCTGAGACACGCTAGAGCAATTTGAAGAGCTGTCAAAGAATTTTAAGACTACAGTTACAACATCTGTTCCCAAGCCTCACTTTTGGCAGCTACTGAAGTAGTTTGACTGAAATTCCTTTGAAAACCTGACACAATATTAACATCGGTATTATAGAACATTATTTGCTCAAAGTATTAGGTCTTAATCAATAGACTCTTACACTGCCATTTACTAAACTGTACCGCCAGTCCCACCTACAGCAAGTTCCCTACCGGGACAGGATTCTACCCTGTGTTTATGAAGAAGCCATAGTTACAGAAAAACTGATAGTTTCTCCATAACAAGTTTGAACATTGCTAAAATCAGAAACGTCAGGAAAGATAAGAGAACAGCTTGGGTTTTGTTAGGCTAGTTGAAAGCTCTTGTAAGATCATCCTCCAAACTTCAGGCTAGGAGGTATCAGCTAGGTCACGTCATTGTGTTACTACTGCTAAGAAATTAATTCAGCTCTGAACTCCGAGATTCAAAGGTAGGAACAGTTAAAGCACGTAAAGTACTACTTCAGTGTTCAGGAGAACATGGCTTTAGCCACTTGGCACGTGGGAACAAGCAGCAAGGAATCTTCTACAAGAAGTACCCTGAGCAAAAAAATTGTTCAGCTGACAAATCCACATCTCCCCACATAAGACTTCTACACACATGCAGGAAATCTAAACTCTAAATCAATTAACCACTATCCATAAGCAATCCTTACGTAATGCTCTGCCTTGTCCATATGATCTTCATTTGTATAAAAGGTCAGCAATTTTATCCTTGAGATGAAGCCTCACGAAGTCTAGTGGTTACATA
Organism: Egretta garzetta; assembly: GCF_000687185.1. Lineage (NCBI taxonomy): Eukaryota > Metazoa > Chordata > Aves > Pelecaniformes > Ardeidae > Egretta > Egretta garzetta. The sequence goes on from NW_009258613.1 coordinate 2,492,086, forward strand.
TTTCACTTCCAGATTAAGAAGGAACAGTTTCAAATAACCGTATGTCTCAGCACATAAAAGGTGCAAATATAACAGAAATAAATGAACTGGCTTTTCATGCCCAGAATGCACTTTGCCTGAGAAGTTTCACTTTCAGGGACACTAAACAGGAGGGTTTTGTTTTAAAAAATAAGAAATATTCACAGTTCTTATTAATTCTTACAGCTTTTTTTTTCCAGACGAGCAGTGTTAGAATTCAGAAAACTAATTTTTTCTTTTTTTTTTTTCTTTTCAGTAGAAAGGTTAAACTGATTTGTACATCAGAAGCCAAAACAAACACCTTTGTTGTCCAACACAAAAAGACAAGAATTCCCTTTCCTTGTGAGAATGTTACCCTCAAGACTGCTGTAATAAAAAGGAGAACCAGCCATCATCCAGTGCCACACCTGACTGGAAGAATACACAATTAGATACAACTTTTGAAGTTATACAACTGCTAGAGCCACTAGTCACAGAAACAGGGCTTTCCAGTCAGCTAATTTACAACTAGGGCTCCTAGGAACTCATCTATTACCTTGTATAGCACACCAGAAAAAGTTACTCACGCTAACACTCCATTTAATTTCATCATCTAGTACTGAAGGAGAACCAGAATTGCCTCATGGCTGAATTCAAGAGTCTTTTGAACTACGCCAGTTAAATAGAATTTGCTCACAGAACAGTCTCCTGCTACTGGGGAATGGTTAAGCCCCGTAGTCTGAAGTAAAAAGTGCTTTTAAAAATGTATCTAGGACAGTGTTCTGCTGCACTTTCTTATATATAAAGCGATTACCGACACAAAACTTCTTTTTGCCTGGTAGTCACCGATTCAGGTAAAGCATTTGCTGATGGGAATCAGCCTTCCAGACAAACGTATTAACTGCCTACAGGATCAAGCTTTAGGTTTTGGTGTGGGTGGCAGACGGAAGGCCTGTTTTGCAAGGCATGCTATTTCTGTAGCTCCAGCCACACTGAACTGAATGCAGTCAATCTCACAATCTAAGCTGTCCCAGCCCCAATTATACTATTTGCACAGGGACCACCTGGGAATCCCAAACGCTGTAGATAGAAGCCAGAGAATTTGCCCAACACTTAGTAAACAAGACCACAAACCATACAGCATTTCCATCGAACAGGAATAAAAATAAGTCTTCCCATACAAACATTATTAAAGGAATATAGTTATATACACTTGAAGATTGCACGTAAGTACAATCTCTTTGTTTCAGAGACATTTAGTCTCTGATTTTTCATACAGTCCTGCCAACAATTTTATGGAGTAGAAAAAAAAAAACAAAAAAACACACTAGGTTTGGTCAGTCATAGATCATTCCCCAAATGCAATAGTAGAACTTCAGGTTAGTGCAAATAAGGCAAACAACAAACTTTCCCGTTTCCTGATACACACAAACTAGCCAATACTGGTCTAGATACTGGAAACATAAAAATTCTTTTTCTAGGTGCTGAAAAAGAAGTGTTAAAGAACACTCAAAAACAGGAAGTCTGGTACCAAAAGTCCTTCCACAAATCAATTTCATGGCCAATATTAACATTTCCAGAGTTAACAAGAAATAAATTACTAAACATTTCACCAAGACCACCTGATTCAGCAGCAACAGTAAATGAAGACAGTAGCATAACCAGGTGACAAAGGCTGTAACAACAGATGCGAGATCACAAGTCACCTACACACACCCCGAGCAGGACATAGTCAGCCTTTACCTCACATCCACCAGCCTTACAACTAGCTCGAAACTCAAGTTACCATGAGTGAAAGGCAAAAGAGTAAAGTAAAGGCATTTTACCTGCACCTTTCAATACGCTTTGTCTGTAGCAAGTTTCACTATTTCCACAGAGAAGGTGTTCTCTGTGCATGAGTTTTTCACGCAACAGAGAAGACGACAGGTCATTTCTAAAAAAGAGAATGCAATTAAAACCACAGGAGATGGGGAACACAGGAGAAAGTGCTGTAAATAAAAATACTTTCAGCTTTACCTAGTCAATTCTAAAACTGCTCATTGTTTGTTGTTGCTATCTGCTAAGCTCTGCTGTTTATATAATGGCAATACATACACCTCCAGTAAGCACTGGAACTGCAAACGTAAAACAGCACCTACGTAAGGGAGCCTGTAACTCTCAGCAAATTTTAGCCAGTTTGAAACACTCTGCCAGCTGCAGCAGCCAACTTGTGGCACTCAAGAGAACGTTCCTGAACCACAGAAGGGGGGAAACTGAGGTGAATTTGTAAGAGATCCCGAAATTGAAGGCAATCAAATAAGCCCCCGTCTTCATACACATGAAAAGGAGACTTTTCCACCTTGGGTAGTCAGAGGTGTTAAATTTTCCACAATCGCAAGGAAGAAAATATGAATACCCTCAAACCAAGACTTAGGAGGTATGCAAGAGGACCATCTATATATTCATAAGTGCTCCTGATACATGCAAATGCATGGGAGTAGAAAAGGTATCAAAAGGTGCACACATACAACTGGCCATCATTTAGAGCTTGTAAACACTGTGAAGTAAATCTTGCTCTAATTGATGCATACATTTCAGGTGCTACAGCTAGTAAGTAGTGCCCATTCTTCATGCTCCCCAGCACTTGACTCTTCCCAATCCAAGCACAGCTTCCTGCATATCCCCAGCCCCCTCACTCCCATCACCTCTGAAGCCATGCTGATAGACCTGGAGGGGTTCAGCTGGACCGGAATGACTACCAGGATGACTCTCTGCATCCTGGGACTAAGCACAGGAGTTGGCACGGACATTCAAACCTCGTGTGGATTCAGCACATATGTTCACTTGGGCTGCATACCTCGCCTGTAGCACGTTTGCTTGACAGCTGATAGTCCATGAGATGCAATTTGACAACACTCAAAATATTTGAGCTTTGAAGATGTATTTTCAAACGTTTTTATGATGAGTAAGTCTCATAAGATTGATTTGTAATATGCTTCAGGGTAGTTAACATTACCTTAAGAGGCAGGAGTCCTTCTTCTCAACTTAAGCCCACCTAACATCAATGGCTAAAACTCTTGGTGTAATTGTAAAAGCGCAAGCTTTTAGGAAAGACAGGCAAAGGCGATAACCTTGATTTACACTAGCATCATTATTTCTTAAAAACAAAACAGAACCCAAAACCAACAAACACACAGAAACCTGACTACTTAAAAACCAAATCTGACTTCTTGCACAAAAGCTTTGATTTTGCTCGTCTCTACTACAGAGTATGCATTAGTTCCATCTATTCCCCCAGCTAGCAGGCAATAACAACATACAATGGTACTGTAGGCTGCGTATCTGTATTCTCCTAAGATAACTGCAGGTTTTCCCCCCCTTGTGTATGTTTACCATGCTTAAGCAGCTACAGAAATCCAAAGTAGCCCCTACATATGCTTTTCCAAACGACAGAGCCAATTTCTGTTACTGTATTACTCCATAATTCAGCAGTGAGCAATACAAATATTCACCACCCTTCTGTTTCTTTACAGTATTAATTCCAGGTGTCTAGTGAGCACCATCAGAAGCCTGGCAACAGACACCTTGTGTTAAGTTCCCCACATAACTGTCCCTAAACCATTTTAGCTAATGCATTCAATTAATTTCAAAATTAATTATTCTGCTAAGACATATAACTACTGAAAAACACAACGAAAAAACAGTTTCCTTTTTCTCTTTATTCAGGCATTAAGACTCCCGCAAAACTCAGATAAGGGGACATGACAGTTATGTACGCAAGAACGGAACAGGCTAACACCACGTTTCTACAGTCAGGGAGGTCCCCGCAGGAAAGGTTTCACACGAAGAGGCAGAGAATTTCAGAAGACAATCTCTTCAGTAGCCCGTCGCCTCAGGTGGCCCCAGCTAAACTGCAAACAATGAAGAAAATCTAGAGCACCTGACAACAAATGGAAGTGGTACAACAGACAGGATCAAATTCGTTCCTTACTTTCATACAACCGTGGTACTTCTTGACAGGGATATTTTAAAACAGATTCCAGGATCCGTTCTTTCTACAGCCGCTACTCTCTGACATCTAATATATGCAGTAGAAATCTGTGACAGTTTGACTTAGATAAAAAGCTATCTACTCTTCTACAGAAAGCTTCTGTTTCAATGATGGAATACTCTCTGCACGCCAGACAAAAACCATTGCTACTTCATGGAACAGCAGTACCTTATTCACATGGTTTAGGATTTTACTGTTAGACTTGCCACACAGAACTGAAGATGCTTTGCAAATAAACAGAGATATCTGTCAGGTGGAACCTTCTAAGTTTGGATTCACATTCCAACCTTGACAATAGTAACCTCAGGCTAAATGCCTTCTGTCCAGTACCCCTATCTGACACAACCTGTGATAGAAAATGCTTATTAATGTAAAGGTATATTTAAAGTCCCAGGACAAAGAAAGAAAACTTTGTGTCAGTGGCAGGGGGGGTGGGGAGGGAAGTTTGAGCAAAACAGACCTTGCAGTTTTTAACAACAGAAACGGTAATAAGGAGGAACACAGATTATTAGATCAACCTAGGAAATGTTTTACTGGTTTGAGGGTTAACATACATGCTAATCAACACTTGTATTTCCATATTACGTTATCAGAAATTCAAAACGACAGATTTTAGATGTTAGTAAGGCTCCACTATCACAGCAGAAAGACAGCTGTCATACTGTCACTGACATTTGGATCCAGGATGCTGATGGAACAGAAAAAGAAAAAAGAAAAGCCCTTCAAGCACTTTCATAACACACAGTCTCTCGATTGCCTTGATATCTGAAATGTTTCTGTGAAGAAACTTGTTGTATTTTATTACCACACAAGATACGATACCAGATTAAAAAAAGTAACAAAATAGAACTGTCTCACGTGTCCTATTCTTAAACCACAGAGAAAAGTATTAAAATCCATTTAAAATTTGATTTTTATCAGCTACAGAAACAACACTCTCCTGTTACAGCTTCCGAATCCACCTTTAGCCCTACCTGGATTTACAGTCCCGGCATCACGGCCACTGCAGGCGGAACTGCAGGATACACCCCTAACCACGACGGATTCGCAAGGATTTCTGCATTCCGCTTAACTCGCCGCATGCTCCAGCTACAGCCCGACGGGCTGCAGGCGTCCCTTCAGGAGCTTTCCTCCCCCCGGTTAACCATTAACTCTGTCAATCCGT
>NW_009258613.1:2498193-2500103 GCF_000687185.1 Egretta garzetta
GGCTGCCGCCCTGCGGGGCCCAGGCCCTCAGCCGCCTCTCACAACTCATTAAAGCCGCTAACTTAACACTAGGGCTCCTTGCTTAAGCCAGCTGCGTGACTTGGGCGTGTTTTTAAGGCCTGACTCGGGGGGGGTTTAAATGTTTGCTTTTGGCAAAGCTGCGATGCGGAAGAAAATGAGGCTCCTTCTTGGGGAAAAGCGGGGTTGCTGACTGAAAGTCGTGCATAAATTTCTGCCCGGGTGGATCGCGTTGTAAGATCTAAGTTAAAAAAAAAAAAAAAAAAAAAAAAGCGGGAAAGTTCCATCCCTCAGCGAGCTCCGCGCTGCCAGAGCCCGGTGCGGGAAGGGGCTCCTGTGGGCGGACTCACAGAAATACATTTTAAGGGCATTACATGGACTTAATTTCGTACTTTCCTCTCCATGCACGCATCCCGCGGATGAAGGTGTCACCTTTTCCTTGCCCCGAGCTACTTCTGCTTGCGGTACGGACAGCTGGGCCGAAGCAGAGGGATAGCGCAGGCGCCCTGGTTTGGTGGCCGGCTTCTTTAGTAAAATCACACGTATATACACAGATACAGAAAAATAGAAAGTTCTGCTTGGTTTTTTCCTAAAGTAACCTGGAATCTAGACGACGGCAGTCAAAATTTTGCCATGACGTCTCAGCTGGCCTTCACGTTGAGCGGTTCCCCGGAGCCGAGGGCCGGCTGATGCCGCCTCCGGCCAGGCCACGCCAGCAGCGGCTCCAAAACGGAGCGGGACAGCCGGGCGGCGCCCAGGGACACGGCCCAGACAGGACTCCTTGCGGCCTCACACAGCAGAGCGTTCTATCCTTGGCAAAGGGGATTATTCAACCTGAAAGATGCAAACCAACCACCTGAAAGTCTAACCACTTCTGCTGCTTTCTCTTCAGAAGCCAAATACCAGTTTGATAACTGCCAAATATTAGTGAATCCTGAATTCCGCCAAACCCACTTTGAGAAAGAACGAAAATGGAAAGGACCTCGGAGTTTTATTTATACGTCAACATACTTCTCTTCCTTTTATTTTCATACCGGCATGTATGTTGACTTTAAACTGATAAACTTAGTTCCTCTCGTAACGCAGTGGGATTCAAGATACATGGATTCACTATGCTAATAACTTTATTCTAGACAAAGGAGTACCCTGGGATACCCAGGAAGCCATTTGTGAGTACGGTTCCGCTGCCAAACCTGCTGGATGAACTCAGGGGAAATGACTGCACTTTAGTGTTGGTCCTCAGGTAACGTTCAGGCAAGACCCGGGCCAGTACACCACGTACCTGCCGGCTGCCTTCGCCGAAGCGGGGAAGGGGGTGCTGAGGAGAGCCCTGGAGGCTCCTGGAGGTTGGTGTAGATTGGAACAAATGGGGGAGACATCCAAAGAGATAGGAAATGGTATTTTCCCAGAAGCAGCTTATGGGCAGGATGGAAGACGAGGAGAAGTCCTAGTTCTGCTTGGGCTTGATTTGGGTAAGTGGGTAGGCTAAACTGCTTGACATGACTTTTCACTTCTGCTATGGAAGAGACTTCTTGCAGTTAGCAGATACAAATCTTGAGCTGTCGATCGATGCACCCTCCTTCCCGAGATGATGGCAGGTCACTACCACATCTCCTTCTTCTCTGAGGTCCGCAGACCTTTGAAAGCCTGTGTGCCAGGCAGGAAGCAATCTGGGTCCCACCAAACTGAATTCAAGGGAAGCAGAATCATGCTCCAAGTTTACATACGACTCGTTACCGTATGGGCTGAATACGAACCTGGGGGCTCTCTCCTCTCATGCTACAGAACTTGGTCCTGTTACACAGAGCTAAGGAAACCGTACAACCAGCCTCGGGGACAAACGATTTTTGATGCTCAGAACATTATAAACTGCCTGGGGCTTGGCAGGGTAG
>NW_009258613.1:2500121-2517390 GCF_000687185.1 Egretta garzetta
AACCATAAGCAGGTTTATAATAATATTTACTCTTTAGGTCTCTCCAAACTTGTAAGGTACCCTTGACTTGGATCTCTCATCTTTCAGAAATACAAGTAAAAATGCCTGGACCCTGAGCATCACCGATGCTTTAACATACTGAGACATCCACATCCCACGTAATAATTGAAGCATAAAAAATTGAACGCTCTGGAAAATGTTGCATGACTGAAAACCCCACCAATTTTCTATTAGTTCTGCCTTCGCTTTTAATTTCTTAATTGCTTCTTCTGAATAGAAAATTATTTTACCAGGTTATTACTGTGATAAATATAAAAAACAAAGTTAGAGATCGTATTTGGCAGCCAGTATCATAAAATAAAGGAGCGGTAAGAGAACAGAACTGCTCTTACGCTGCTAAATGCCCGTGGATTGTTTTGCTAGTAGGAGTATTGCTGCCAGGTACGGATAGCTGACACTTGGGAAAGAAAACAGGTCAGAGCATTTTCACAGAGGAAAGACTGTTAAGCTCCTGATGGACTACTGGATGTATACGTACTGTATACATGTGCATATATACCAGTGACAAAAGATGACTTTATTTTATATATAGATGGCCAGACAGGTAAACAAAACCACAGGAGCAAACCCGCCCTTAGGTGCCACACATAGTTAGAACACTTGGGCTACTTTTAAGCTTAATGGTAGCCTTGGGGAGAAAGTCAAAAGAAGAACGGGGAGTCATCCTCTGCCATGCGTACCCAGCAGGGACAACAGGGCACAGCTTCCAATCCTATACCCAAAGATTATTTTTTTTTAATATAATTTTTAAAGAGAGGAGATTTCTTACAGCAGAATTTCAAGAACGGAAAAGAGAGGCAGCTCTGCGGAGATCCCTTGTGACACTGTTGTGGTTCATAGCGCCCTTCAGTTCGGATAAAGCTAACGTCAGGCTTTGCCCTCCCCCTTCCAGATTTCTCCACCTCCTCAAGTGCAGGGCTGGTAGATGAGGGATTGCAGAAGCAGTCACATTCACACTACAGTGTCCTTTAGGGCTTTCATTTTGGGTAGTACAAATCCTCTGATATAAATGTAGCTCTTCAGAAATATAAACAGTTGCAGCAAAATATGAATGATCTACATAAATTTGGAAAAGCACAGACAAAACAAAAAGCCAAGGTCAAATAATTGGCTGCTTACAAGGATGCCTGAAGTGCTTCCAGATACTGTAATGCCAAACAAATTACAGTGCTTTATACTTGCATGGAGACAGGCACTCGCAATCTCAAACTGTCTTCCCCCCCAAAAAAGGTCATTTTGATATTTAGGTGGTAAGTGGGGAAACAGAGGCGCTTCAGAAGTTCGTCCTTTTGACTCTGACAGACCTGGTGGAAGTCTGTCCTCTTGTTGTGCTGTGCCCCAGTCACCCCACGTGACTAATTACATTAGTCATCTTCTCTTCTGCCACTACAAAGTCTGAGATTATTTTCGAGTTTGCTCATCTGTTGATGCAATTGCTCCCTGCAAATGATCAGCGCGGCCTCTTCAGATGAGGAGCCTCAGCTAATAGATGCAGCACGCTCTCGATTAATGAACACTTCTTTAAGTCAAATGACGCAGGAGAGTTCAGTGTTGAACCATGATTAAAGATAATGGTGATTTTAGAATATAAAGCTCTTTTGTTTTTACATTTTGCTGTCTTTCCTCAACAGTACAGCTCACCCGTATGAGACAGGGAAGCAAAAAGAGGAATAAAGAGAAAATGGCAGGTGTTAAGCCTGCATTAGAAAGAAGACTGTAGACCAGTAAGCGTAAGAGAAGGTGGAAAGAGGAACTGCAGCTATTTTAATCATATTTTGTCTCTACTGGAAAATAGGAAGATAAATTGTATTAGTAGACCTGTTACAGAATAGAGCAGAACACGGTATTAGACACCAAGATCTTTAAGCCGCTTATTAAAGTTCATGAAATACAGGATTTCTTCAGTGACCACCACACGGACACCATTGCGATGAGAAGTAAACTCCCAAGTCACGCTTTGAGCAGTGGCAGTGGTAAAACCTGTGCTGCTAGCATACAGGCGAGCGGGCCAGCGAGAGGAGAGGCCTGCCAAGCAATCGAGATAATCCAGCATCACCATGTTCAGGAGGTCATGGCCACAGACCGCGCTTCTAAATTTATGGCACTCAGGTGAGGAAAACCCCAAGATACACATTCTTCAGCACAGGTTTGCTCACCGTAGTGGAAAAGCTACAATTGCTTCAGCAGGTGCTGGGTCATCACCTCTGCACGTACGAAAGGCGCCTTTCTTCAGCACAGCTCCTAAATGTCCCGGGATTTATGCGCTCCGGGCAGCAGTTAGTGCCTTTAAGTCAGGGCTTCACTAAGTCAGGGGAGGCTGTGCCTCGGGGAGCGATGCGGAGTGGCAGGCGTTTCACTTGACCTCCCATTAGCTCTCGGTCAAGCCAGTTTATAAACCAAATAACCCACCAGGACCAGGCTAGGAAATAAAGCAGGTATCTGAACTGGAACTTTCTCACAAGCCTCCCCCCTGCCCCCTCCCCCCAAATGTTTTGGATCAATCAGCAGCATAATAGTATTCCAGTTAATGGACAGAATCAATGTTTCAGAGGACAGGGAAGGCAATATTTAAGAGGGCTAGACTGTTTCATTGCTCTCTGGAAGAGAACCCAATTTTTTTTTTGGTTTGGGGTTTGGATTTTTTTTGAGCAAACGCAATTGTGCTGCCCTGATGGAAACAAATATTCATCGATTTCATTGAGAATTCTGCCTACCTCAGGAGCATGAGACTGGTATTTTACTTTGATCACATCCTTTGTAGTGATGTAATCATTGGAGGTTTTTTTTTTGTTTATTGCTTTTTTTTTTTCCTTTTTCCCCAAAGTGCTTAATACATTTGTTATTAGGAACCCTCAGAACAGCATTTGGCTCGTAAGTGATTTTTGGGCTGTGTTTAGGTGTTGCCAAGGGACATTGTGCAGAGACCGTTTCACTTTGCCTCAGCTGTTTCCTTTGCTACAGCGGTACTTAGTTTCCTCTTCAGATCGCAGGGGATGTCGCAGTCTTTTGGTGGGGAAATAGGTTAATTAAAGCACCTCAGGGACGGGCTCTGGAGAGTGTCAGTCTCAGGGGCCAATTTCAAAATTCAGCAAACCACCACGGACTTCACAAAACAAGAGTGTCAGGCACCGCCGGGCGAGACACGAGCAAGGACAAGCGGAGCCCTCGGGCTGCATCCCGTAGGATGTCTTCCTTGGTCTCTGGTGGCAAGACCGAGAGCTGAGGGTGCTCAGCATCCCACGGGGCTGCTGTGCCACTCTCGCCACCGCTCTCTCCTTCCACCATGAGTTTGGTTTGAAAGGACCTGGTTGTTTATTCCCATCTGAAAAGCAGAATTCAATTTAGCTGATCAAAACCTGGATGGGTTATGCAACGTTCACTTGAACTGCTATAAGCCAAATTCATCTTCGTTTGTGATCTGTGATGTGGAGTACAAGGCTACTGAATCATGATAGAAAAAAGGACTATAATTTAGTTATTGGCTCACCAGCTATATCTACCTCGTTAAAATAGCAGTCATCTGCTGTATCCCGTTACACTGTCACCTTCATGCAATTCCATCAATATGCTCCAAAGAGCAGGAGACATTAAAATAATGTTACTGCACCCAATTGCTGAACGTAAAGAATTTCCAAGAAACCCTTTTCCCATCAGTACACAGTTCTTGTAGACCGTCTGGTGACCTCGTATGAAGTGGGTAGGAAGCACTCTTCTTATGTGAGATAAGAAACTCCCAGTCACCCATCACCCATGTGGCAAGTGTATTTGGCTTCCAAAGTGAAGCCTTTGAGAGCCATCGTTTTAAGAAGCCTAGTAGTAGCTAGAAGTAGCTAGAAGGACAGAAACAGAGCCCTTACTGCTCATGTAAGCAGAAGCCTCTCTAAGTGCAGAGAGTTCGCTAGCAGAGGAAATGGGAAGCCAGGACTTCTCCCCATACTGTAATCTGTGAGGGACAGACTGGGTGCCGATGAAAGCTGCCATAAAATAAAGCATTTAGGCATGCGCTTAAACACTTCCTTTGCTGAGCAACTGAAACCCTGCACACCAGACGTCTTTCTCTTCCTTTTCCTGAGCATGAATATGGCACCTAGGACTAAATCTAGCACCAGAGGCAGATGTTTAATATTCAGTTAGCAAGAAAAGGGAGTAAAGCTGACAGTGCACATTGCAATTACTTAAACTTACTCTGAGCTTGCCCAATTGATGAAAAGGTAGTATTTTTTATGTCCAGCTGATAAACCCCACGCATGAGCTGGGAAACATTCTGTGCCTGTTTATACCATCCTGGATTCAGTCCCATTTGAGACATCTGGGTTCCTGGAGTCAGAGCTTAGGCGCATGGTATGTCAGTGATCAGAGTAGAACAAGCAGCTTCCCACCGTGACCACGCTGCCTCTACCGGAATGCATCACAAACCAGAGGGGTTTTTTTAAATACGTGGTCGTACTCCTTAATAACAACACTACACCTTATTCTAAACGATTCCTGTTGCCGGCAGTGAACCAGCTAAAAAGTGGAAAGAAGCAAAACAGTTTTCTCTCATGAGGTACCAGGCTGTAGCTCAGAGCACCTTAGACCATGTTTCTGGCCTTGGACTTTCTTGTATGACGTTAAGCGAGAAGACTAGGTAGCCTGTCAGTGGTACCTCCCATCCTGATAATTTCTAAGTGCCCAAAATGATACCGTTAAACCTCAATAACTTCATATGTAAAAAAACCTAAGTTGGAAAGATGTGCATGGTGCTTTACAGAAACACTGGTGCAATTCCTGCTCCAAGCTGCTCACAGCCTAAGTCATAGATGAGAGGAAAACACAAATACTGAGATCAGCTGTACATGTTGGTTTGCTACCACTGTAGCGAGCTGTCTCCATGTGGCAAAATACAATATCCTACAGCAGTCACCAAGCCAGTCCTAAGCCAACCGACCTGAGTGCAAAAGATGGAGAGGTACAGCATCTCTACTGCGTGCTTCCCAGCCAGGCTGACCATTCCAAGCTGGCTCTGGCTTGCTGGTGAGCCCTCGGCTTGTGCCAGGTACCAATACCCCCGGTCCCAGGACATACAGCCTGCTTTCCCCTGGAAATTTGGTTTGTGATGCTGGTCTCTAAAGAGCACATGCATACTGCCCCGTAAACCTGCACGCATCACCTCTTGCCCAGCTGGCAAAATGTAAGAGTGGGGCTGGGGGGGGGCTGCAGCGGAGGCACTGGGAGCACGGCTGGGAAGAACAGAGCTGGGAACGGGGAAGGGCCCAGAGGTTTTGCACTGAGAAAGCTCCAGTGCAAAAAGCAGGGCGCACAGTACCCAAATCAGGATAAAATTAGGATTCATTAGTTACCCTGTCCACAGGACTCTTTATTTTTCAATTATATCTTATTCTTTCCTAAGAAAAGGCAAATGGTACCAGCTTCTTCAAGCTCCCATTATTATTTTAAACCTCATTATTGATCTGTTGCATTTTACTTTCAAAGGATGATAGGGATGGATGTAGAGAATATCGCATTTCTATGGTTTGCTCAAAGACCAGCTCAAGCAGGGATGTGAAAGGGCCTGGGGAACCACATGAGAGCAGGGAGAAACATAAGGGCAGCGAGACAGTCCGAAGTGTGCATGCTTCTAAATGGTTTTAATGGGGTCACTTCTGTCCTAAGGCACAACACACTACCATTCGGATGACAGACTCTGGCCCCGAGCTTGTGCAAGGCTTTGCAGATGAGTGTGACAAGCTTGGGTCTAGCGCAGAGGGGTCTGTGCTCGGAGGACCTGAATGTGGCCAGATGGCAACCAGGGCGCATGTGTCCCCACTGGAAGGCCGAATGGCTACCACGAAATGAGGCAGAGAGGAGGAGACTGCAGCACAGGGAGAGACCTTGTGTCAGACGGAGGCTTGGACAAAGGTTTCAGAAAAAATGGCTGGTTTGGGAAAGGCTGCAAAGGGCCGACACTACAGTATAATGACTGTCGGTGAGAAGGAATGGCTGCAGGTTTATTCTGCAATAAAACTTGAATTCGTTTAATGCAGAACATTTTAAAACCTTCCTCAACCTCCAGAAGTACAGCTATTCCACCCACTGATTCTGCTTTCTCTTTTCAATGTTATGTTCTTCTGTTACTGTGGAGAAATAGAAAATACACTTTTAAATTTGGAAACTGCAATTGGGTAGGTAATAAACAACATGGGGCAGTTCAAGCACGTAGCGGTTCGGAACTCTCCTCATTTAAAGCCTTTACAAAGGCATCCGTCGAAGCCTGTTCTCTCTGCGCTACCCCCTACCACAAGAAATCACAAGCCACCCTGAGAGAATTTTGTTAGAATTTATCACTGATCAACTTCTTGTGAAGGCTTTATTTAATTCTGAAAGATGCTATTGGAAAAGCACACACATGCATACATGCACCCAGAGCTTTAGGATAAAAGAATTAAAAACATGGTCATATGAGTTCCTCTCCCAGGAAAAAAAAATAAAGTAGGCATAAGGAGGTCGGGGTTTTGTTTTGTGGGGTTTTTTTTTGCCTGTTTGCTTTTTGTAATCCTTAAAAATGCTTAATACATTGCTTGGGAGCTGCATGTTTCACGTTAGTGCCGAGTTAACCATTGCAATTCATTAATTGACTTTTAGGTTGCCATTAAATGTTGCAATCAATTCCGTCTCGATACTCTACACTTTTATCTCTGCTATAAAACAAAGCTCTATTAGCTTTACTTGGCTCAAAAACAATACAGTGAACTACCCTTAATTATTAATAATCTGTTTCCCCTTCAATAAAGCTTTTTGGACCTTTACTACAGTCCGATGATGTATTTATTTGGTGTGCAGGGTTCAGAGCAATACAGTGCACTCTCTCTGGGAAAGAACCCAAAAATAACTATCTACTTGATATCAACCCAAGGGATTTCCTAAGGGAGTGAGTCTATCATTTCAGGGCAGGTCATCAGTGGTTTAGGGGAATTAGACAAATCTGTGTCTGGGGACCAGATGCCTCAGGGTTTGTAAATGTGTGAGAGAACCTTTCCCCTCTCGGTCACCAGTTCAGGTCCATCCAGCACAGCAGTGACTGGAAGCTATTAAACATCTAATGAACTTCTGGGGCCTCCTGAAACAAGGAGTGGGATTCCTAACAGGCACTTACTTACATCTTGGAGCCGCTCCTACTCAAACTGCAGTCTCAACAGTAATACGTAGACACAGAAACTGGGAATAAGCACGGTAGTGCGAAGAACGTTTTCTCTGCTAAATGCAGTAAGTAGGCTGCTTCTGGGCTGGCAATCCAGCTTTAGATTTACTACTGGCACTTTCTTGTTATTTCAAAAAACCAACATAATGCATTGCAAAGCACCTTGTTATAGCCTTTCCTCACAAACTCCATTGGAAGGTCCGAGAAGACTTACAAACCCACCCTTGCGGTGTCTCAGACCTTGGGGAAGATGGAGGAGTAAAGGAGGATTTGATTTCCCCAGTCCTAGGACTCCCAAACTGCTACACGCTGCACATCCAGCTTTGGTGCAGGTCTGCTAGGCGAAAGAGGAGACAAATGCTGAGCATTACAGCCACAAACCACAGCTGTTGATGGGAACTGGCAAGAGACCAGGGAATGCCGGGAAGCATAGATGGCCTGCAGCAGAAGGTAGGGCTGAGCAGGGCTCTCTGACACTTGAAGCTGTTTTATGCAGCTCCTGGTGCTTTTCCATCCTGGCACCTGGTTTCCGTGATAGCGCAAGGGAGGGACAGTATGGTGCAACTTTATGGTATGTTCTCCTAGGTTATGCTGGCACTTCCTTGGGTAAACATGCCTTAGCGCAGGCTCAGGTTCCCCGTGCCCCTGGGTTCAAATTATTTGCAGCTATACCGTCTGCTTTAGCTTGCCGATAGCTCGTTCCAGTTGCCCCCATGTTTCATTTGAGGAGGAGGGGTTCGAGGCTTGCCATCTGCCCTCCTCCTTTCTTCTAACCCAGGACAGAGCCATGCTGAGGAGCAGAGACAAGCTGTGGCAAAGCCCCGTCAGTCGGCATAGCTGCGACCAGCAGAGCATCCGATGGTGCTCATGGCTCTGTGGTCCAGTGCAGGAACCGGTGAAGCTGGAGCCAGGCTTTGCAGCTGCTGCTCAGCTCCGAGACCTTGGATGTACCCCAGTGCCCCCATTTCTTCATGCCTTTTTAAGTGGAAGCTCTTCAGGGCTCTCTATATCCACTCATATGGTACATGATTAAACTGCGCCCAGATTCAGGCAGGGGCTTCCGAATAGTGCAGTAATATAAATTGCCAAGAGGATGCAAGTTCTGATGGCTGAAAAAGGAGAAGGGGGGAGAAAAAAAAAAAAAAAAAAAAAAAGAAAGGTTTTCCGTAACGGGATCTGCTGTTCACCCTCTTTTGTTACCAGTATGTGCAAATCTAGCTATTCCAGTCCATTATATTCAACAATCCTACACTCAGCGGCAGGTGAAATGTCATACCTCGGGGTAAATTTTCACTGCAGTAGGCAGAGAATTTGTCCTTTAAATACCCTTAGTATTAATGGGAAATTGATCCAGCAATTTAAACTCCAAGAGATACAAACGTCTCATGTGGGACCATTTTCAAACATGTTGACATTTTGAGTCACAAAATGAGACACTTTTAGAAACAAATGCAAATTCATTTCATTCAGGATTTGAGGTCAGCTGGATACTGGAAGAGAAATGTGCAATGAATGTTTAGTACGTTCATCAAATAGCTTTTAACCTCTGTACACTCAAGGGATTAAAGTGACATCAGAGAAAGGAAGGGCAATTTCTGAAGTTCTCCTTATTAACTGGTACATCCTCTCATGGGGCTGGAACCTAAATTCACCTACTGCACTTGCAATGATAGTGTCTGGGGCAAACGGAGGCTTTGGGGTAAGGGACTGAGTTTCAGTGACCTCTGAAAATATGTCTTTTACACTACTGGAGATGCTTTCATCTCCCAAGAGCCCTGACCCTGCTGAGCTCCCCCTGGGGAAGCTGTCAGTGTTGCACTGACATCAGCGAAATTCACGGTAGGACTGGAGCCCAACAGAACAGCGCAGGAAACAAAACAAAACACAACACACCGAGAGGGGGTCACTTGCCTGGTTCCCAGAGGCTCTGGCCACTCTTCCAACTCAGAAATTATTCAGCACACTGTGAGAAAGATGCTCTAAACATTTAGGACACATCAACAACTGCCTTACGGATAACGAGTTCCTGGTAGGTCAACCCTTAACGATACGCAATGAAGCCCAAGTGTCGTTTTGGGCTCTGTCCTGCAGAAGAGGGTAGGGCAGGCCCAGAGCAGCTTTGGAGAAGGACCAACCTGGCAAGCTGCTGGCAGTACAGCTCCCGATGGAGAGGAGGGAGAGGGGCATCTGCTCCCCATGCTGCCCCCCGGCAGGCAGGGCCAGGGGGGGCTGGCTCTGGCTTCCCTCAGCAGCAAGGACACCTTCTGACTGCCCTCCAAAGCCTCCCCGGCAGCAGGGATGATGAGAGGCCAGGGCATGCCAGACGCGAGGGTAGTCGTTTGGATGGGGCGTGTGTTACTATTTCACAGGAAGCCCATGGCTCCTCTCGAGCAGACATGAGCATCCCCTGTTGCAGAAACCCCAGCTGGTGAATGTCCCATGACAGGGGGAGCGTGAGCACTCAGATCATCTCATGCATGAGGAACCAGGAGAGGAGAACAAACACAGGGGAAGTTCCCCACCGAGGTCCCCCTGCAGAGCAGCCTCTGCCCTTCCCCAGCAGGGCTGGGGGAGAGAGGGTTGCATTTCTGGCAGCCACTGCCCAGGGGAAGTTAGACCAATTTGGGTGCTGACTGAGAACACGACTTCCCTCGCAGACACACGTACAGCAGCACCCAACGGAGCTAAGAGGAAGAGGAAAAGCCCAAACCCTGCGCAATATGCAAACGACCACGTTCAGCTCTATGAAAACAACTGCCCAGGAACAGCTCCAAACCCGCGCAGCGTTGGGCAACATGCTGATAAGCCACGATCTTTTTGGTGGCCTTGTATTGGACAGCCCTCTCCAAGGGCTCTGGATGGGCGCTCCAGCCTGCCAGCGGGATCAGCAGGCACACAAGGTTAGCAGGATCAGTCCTTTTCTACATGCTCACTCACGCATAGTATTTTCCTTCTGGGCCCCCACTCCCCTCTCTTGTTTCCTCAAAGTGACTGATGTGCTGCAGGAGTCTGGGGGGGGCGTGGGGGAAGAACTTACTGGTCCTGTACCAGCTTACGTGATCTCGTAGGAGCCCCGTGCAAAAGCATGCAAGGGTTTGCAGTCTCCACCTGGGTGGCGTCCACCTCCAAAACAAGAATTCTGAGTACATCAGCCAACTGCTTCTTATATCAAGTAGCTTATTTTTAAGAAAAAGATGACAGACCAAACAGAACCTCAAGAAGTTAAAAAGAATGTTTTTTTGGTATGACGGGCAGCTATGAGTCCTAGGCTTAATCATACCTTGACCACATAAACGTATTTTAGAGGCACTGTGACTCATGTTACGTCCAGGCACACAGCTGGGTAGCAGCAGACCTAGAACAGGTGCAAGTGGACCTAAAGCAGTTTTTGCTTATAAATGCAACGATAGTAATGCCAATAACCAGAATGTCAAATCAGCTGTGTCCAGAGAAGGGCAATGGAGCTGGTGAGGGGTCTGGAGCACAACTCTTATGAGGAGCAGCTGAGGGAACTGGGGTTGTTCAGCCTGGAGAAGAAGAGGCTGAGGGGAGACCTGATCGCCCTCTACAACTGCCTGAAAGGAAGGTGTAAGCAAGGTGGGTGTTGGTCTCTTCTGCCAAGGAAGAAGTGGTAGGACAAGAGGAAATGGCCTCAAGTTGCTCCAGGGGAGGCTTAGATCAGGCATTAGGAAAAATTTCTTCACGGAAATAGTTGTCAAGCACTGGAAGAGGCTGCCTAGGGAGGTGGTTGAGTCCCCATCCCTGGAGGTATTTAAAAGTCATGTAGACGTGGTGCTTTGGGACGTGGTTTAGTGGTGGAATGGCAGTGCTAGGTTTACGGTTGGACTCGATGATCTCAAAGTTCCTTTCCAACCTAAATGATTCTATGATTCTATCCTGGGCGCAAGAAGTCCCAGTACAAGTTTTGCAACTTGAAGCCATTCCTAAAACAATCTCCTTTCAGAGTGGTAATCCTGGGAAGGAAACTTGGTCCCAAGCCTTAAATAGAGATGTGAGTGGCTTCTTCATTCACAGGGAAGCCTACCAATGACCTCATTTGACAGATTGCTGTAGGTCATTGCCAGCGAGTGTCTGCCATACCCAGCGCGCACCAACACGAGAACACTGCCACATACAGTAAATATTTCTTAAGGCCTCAACGTAAGCAGGATGCCAGACAGACCTACTAATGCACAGAGGATCATATTTGGTCATACGGCTAGTCTTTCAGAGGGAGGTAGGGTTCACAGGCAGGAGCATCTGCCCTCCTCAGTTCTGGGACTGGCAGAACAGTCTTGGGAATGGGGCTTCTGTTTTTTCCCCTTTAAGTTTTGTCAATGAGTCCAGACCCACCACCACAAAAACCCAAACCACCCGTGGAGTTTGCAGACTGCAGAGATACTCCCTGTCACACCACTCCTTGTCCCTGTCCCTCTGGCAAGACACTGAGTTGTGGGGGGAACATAAGTCATCCATCACGTAGCTCTACCCCGATGGCAAGAGCCACCCACCATCAGGAGCATGCGTCTGGATGATGCCTACGGAGACGGGCTCCAGTTGTCCACGGGGGAGCTCGAAGGAGGCGCAGCCCATGAAAACAAGCCAACTTCTGGTCCTCTGCGGGCTGCTGCAGTCCTCCAGAGAACAACCACATGGCTGTTCCCATTTTGGGATGGTCCCTCGGCACTGCCCCTTGCCTGCAGCAGCCCAGGCACTTCACAAGCCTCCAGCATGATTCCCGCCAGAGGCTGCTGGGCAGCAACATGCCTGACGGAGTCCAGCCCTCCCTGCCTTTACACCCTGCGTGCTCTGATGGGAGCAAGGTGGGAGGGGCAGGAATCCAGCCCTGCCACCGACCGTGGAGCTCCGCAGTCACCACTGGCTGCTGACTGCCAGACCAGGGCCCTCTCTCTTGCACTGTTATGGGAGGGAAGTCCTTGGTTTAACCGCACTAGAGTAACACCAACCCTTTGAGTAAACTGTCCAAAGCTGCGCTAAGGCACTGTTTAATTTTGATTTTCAAGTAACCCCCAGTTCCTCTGGATATGCTAGGGGTGGAAGAACATCCACTCCCAGGAGTTCATCTCTGCCAGCCTAGCCCAGCAGCTCCCAGGGAAGGGGGGAGAGAGGAGAAGAGTACTCAACCACCCCTCCTGCAACTTAAGGTCCTTTTTTCCCCTATAATTTTCCCCTTCACCAGCAAGTTTCCACCCTTTCCCACCAGTCCATTGCCCACTTTAACTTGCGCAAATAAACCTGTTTGCATGGGTCATGCTGCAAATGAAGACGATGCCAGGATGTAAAATGAAAAACGGACCTGCAAAGAACCAAACCAACCTAGAGTTATTCTTGCAACGTCCATTATTTCAGCGACTGGTTTAGACTGCAGCCCCGCCAACAGCAGCACAATTACAGCGGAGGAAAGTAAACCACAGCTGGGGAGAGGAAACACGAACAAGTGTCTTGAGGGCACCTTTCTCCACGAGGAAACGGTGGATGGACCCAGGCCCCGGCGTGGGACTCGGGCCACATCCAGGGCTCTGATGAGTGACCTTAGCATGGTGCATCCAAAGCTGCATGCACAGCAGCTGGGCAAAGAAATTAAAGGAGTGCAGTAAAAACACTCTGGCTGTTGCTAACATTTCACACTGAAATAACATTTCACATTGAAAGTAGCACCGGTATTGGCGCAAGGTTAGCGGGATTTGCACCGTGCTCTGCTGACTGGCGACTGAGCCCTACAGGGAAGAGAAGCTGCAAGGACAGGAGTGGGACAAAGCAAAGGAAGTGCAAGCTGCAAACTTCTGCTTGCCTTGCTCAGCAGCAGATGAATATTAATTCTCTGCTGGTTTGCACAGCCACACACAGGCTTGTTCTTACTAATTTTAGCCCTTGCCGAATTTAAAACTACAGACATGCTATTTTCATGGTGGGTTGTTTTTTTTTCCCTCTTCTTAACAGGTTGTAAGCTGCCAGATGCACCCTGTGCGGTTGAGAAATTGGTGTTGTCTAAGGGGGGTGGGAAACCTTTGTTAGAAATAAGAGGCGGATAGAAAAAAAAAAAAAAATGCACATTAGAACATGCTATTGAGCTCTAAGAACAAGTCTTGGAAGCAGACCAGCCTGCCTGGGCTGGGCCGAGGAAGGGAGCAGGGTCTCTGGCCCGGCTACATTCTGGTCTGGAACATGCACCTTCCTCAAGCCTTGCACACGTGCCAGCCCTATGCACGCTGCCACCTCCCTGCTGCGTACACAGACATCTCACCGCGCCCCACCCCTGAGCACACGTATAACCATCCTCCCTCTTCTGCCTTCGCTCCCTCCACCCATACATGCACCCTGTTTACAAGCCTTTGCTCCTCTCGTCCCTAAATACGCCTGCACCCAGACCCCTTCTCCCTGCTTGCTGCACCTTTCCCCCCGCACCCACCAGCGCCTTCTGCCCGCCTCTGCTCCCCCTCTCGCCCACCACGCTGTCGCCCGTCTCCCGCAGAGGCGAATGGCAGATGAAGCGCTGAGCCTGCCCGCAACGGGCGGCAACCCTGCACGCGAAACCCGTGTGAAAAAACGCGGTGAAGTGAGGAAACATTTCTGAGAGGAAGCAAGTGGGTGGAGGGAAAAGCCTGGAGTGAACAAAAAAATCAACAAATAACACATTGAAACTTGAGCACTGAGTGCCCAGCGTGGGTAAAAGGACAGGGAGTTTACAAAACACTGCACACATGCATGTATTCTATGCAAACACACGACTAACGGACGCTAGGGAGCAAGAGGTGTACAAGTGGTGAAAATAAAGAGGAGGCTCAAAATAAAAAAAGTGTGAGAGCTACTGCCCTAATGGCAGCCCAGGCAGCTCCTGCGAGGGTGAGCAGGGAAGGAGTAAGACCACAGATGATGGCCGTGTTTTGGACACGCATCTCAACTGGATCCCAAAACCCCAGCTAGAAACCCAGAGGCTCTCAAAGTCCAAATGGACCGAGGGTGTCTCTCTCAGCACGGGCACAGATCTTAGCAGCTATTAATAGACTGCATGCCCCTGCACATTTTAATTTAGTACTTTCAAGTAAAGCACTTTAAAGATAATATTTTTTGAAAAAAGGAACTGTTATTTCTAGAACAATCAAACCGGAAGCCCAGCTCTGCTGTCCGTTTCTGATAGAGCGGTAGTTCCTCTGTTAAGATTTCTCCCCGTCAGATGCAGCAGTGCAGGGACCTAGGAATACAGCTTCCCAGTTTTTCAGCCTATTATTTGTGCATTCCCAACCCGTAAAACCTTTTTTCCTTCTCTAGCCTTGCAGAGCTTGATTGGCAGTGCTGTGGTTTCAGTAACACACCACAGAAGATGTTGGTTATTTTCCTTAAAGGACAACAAACACGGCTCAGAGGGGCTGTACCAGGAGCCAGCCAATTTTGCCCTCTGAGAAGGAGCGCACGAAACCTCAGCTCACACTGCTGCCAAGTTATTTAGACCAAAGTCACTGCTCCAACCACTCACCCTGCGAGTTGGTTGCATCCAAGTCGCTGCCACAGACAAGGTGAATGAGCAATTAACAGGTAAACAGCTATCACAACACGCACAGAAAATTGTCCGGCTTCGGATGCATCTCAGTTTCCTTCCCACACATTTCAAACCAGCCTGTTCTGCAGGGATCACCTGCGGACGGGGTTCACTTCCATTTGCAGTAAAGCTGCCCCTGCCACTTTCATTTTAAAAGGATAACGAAAGTGATCTGAGAGTTGCCTATACATTACTGTCTCCCAACTTTGGCAGTGCAGGAGCCCAGACGTACACGCTCGGCGTGACACTGCTCCCTCCGAGGCTACGAGGAGCGAGCGCTCTTGGAAAGCAGGCAGCGTGTCCATGCCACGGGTTACAGTGATTGCTACTGACAGGTTCTTCATGGTATCACAACAAATTAGGTCACAGATTAGATTTTCATAGCACAGATTACAACTAGTGTCTGTATTTTTTTCTCAGTTAGAGAGGGTTGTGGCCAGGAGGTTTGACCTCAAGATTGGGAACAAGGCAGATGGGGGGGTGTCCTAACTTTGGCTGAGACAAAGACTCAGATAAAATTCCTGATTTTCTGCTGTAGTCATAAGATTTGGGTTTTTTTTCCCTTTCTATCCAGCAAGCTTTTGAGAAATAGAGCGTTTGTGCACTAGATATACTGGAGTAGGTCTTACAGCATTTCTGCAAAGCAGTTATCAAACCCAGTATTTTATAAAAATTGCATTTTGGATGACAGAAAAGCAGCTTGCGCTGTGTAAAAAACTGCTGGGAATGGAAAGCAAAGCTACCTATTAGACTTACCCCACCCATACAAGGCCACACATACACTCGGTTTGAGCATCTCTGGTAGAGAAAGGATCTTAAGGGAATAAATTCACGTGTGCAGTATTGAAAAAAACAACTAAAAAACCCAAACACTGGGGGGGAAGAGTTTTAAAATATACCCAGTAAGGACAGTAATAGAACTCAGGCACCAAAAGAAAATCCAGGCTGTATCAAGCTCCTCGCAGAGCAGCGCAGAACAAAGGTTTCCAACAGCTGAGTAACTGCAGACACCGTGCAAAGTGCTTTCTACCCGCTGCGAGATACAGCCTGGCTGCAGATGTGAAATCCCAGCTCCAGCAACTGTATTCCAGCAGCCTGTCAGCGCTGCGCCCTGCTCCCGGCTGCCTCCTCCCCCAGAGCCGCGCTGCTGCAGGGGAGAGACAGCGCCTGGGAGCTAGGGAGCCTGATTCAGCTCCTGGTGGAACCCTACAGGTCTGCAAGAGAGCAGTGATTCAGCAGGTAAGCGAGCTCGCTGCCATGGTAAGCACTAAAGGAAAACCTAAACCAGATGGTTAGGAAGATAGGTCTTGGACTGAGCTGAGCTGAGAGGCAAGCCTCTCTAAGTCAGGCTTGAGAGAACGCTGCAGGGATGACCTTCAGCTTACAGAAACAGTCCGGATACCCATGACAGGATGATGCTCCTGCATCTCCTTTGCCTGGGTGGCCAAGACACCCACACTGGCTCTCGGCTGAGCCTCTGAGGAGTCTTTAGTTGACCAGAGCAGGCCAGTTTATACCTGCAGGCAAACCGACCTGTAGTCTCTAACCAAGTTCTCGGTGCTGCTTGCAGGCAGAGGGGACAGCCTCTCTTCCTCCTCCCAGTGAAGCAAGAGGAGCACATGAGCTGTGCCTGTTCCCCATTTGCAGGTTTAGACAGGCCAGTGCTCGGTGCCCTCTGCTCTGCCTCAGACCAACCCGGCCAGCCCCATCCAGGTGCCAGCACCGCTGGGCCTGAATCACCACAGCTGTGACTCCAGCTCTAAAACGATCTCACCCTTTGCTTCAACAAAAGTTTTTCACAGGAAATAAGCTTTTACTTTCAAAATACTCTTGGCCTCGTTCTTTTCCACCAAGCACAGGAAGTATCTCAGTCAAACATCAGTCTTTATTCTCATCAGCCGCTATTTATCCTGATACCTTTGAGTAGAAAGAAACAGCAGTTAAGAGTGGCCATGCCCTCCCACGCTCTACAGGCGGCATTCAGCTTTTAACTACCCCCGGCGCATCAGCTCCTTCCACCGCTCTTACTGGGCCACACTCACATTTAGAGGCACAGAATGAGGCCTAATTATTTTTTCCTGCAGCCTGAGCGGTGCCGCGCATGTTATTGAAAATCCATCGCACATGCTCCTTGCTGAGCAGCCTGAACCATCGATCTCGGTTAGAGAAACGGACCCTCTAGACTTTCTTGGCAACGTTTTTAAAAGTCCTGTTGGTGTGACCGTTCCTGCTGGATCCCGAGCACTTCCCAGTCTCCACGCGGAGCACTGCCTCTCAGAAACTCCGCCGTGCCGGGGGTGCCTCTCCTGCTGAGCCACGGAGGAAACCGCACCGCCCACCTCTGGTGCGCCCTGGGAAAGCCAGTGGTGACAACTGTCCGAAAACACCCTAAACGAGGCCTCTGGGTCCGGCCAGTGCTCGAAGGGAGGGAGAGCAGAGCAGCGGGTAGGAACTGCCCCCTGCACCAGACGCGC
>NW_009258613.1:2517445-2519776 GCF_000687185.1 Egretta garzetta
CGGGGGGGGGGCCAGCGGGAGCCACGCAGCGAAGCGCTGCCTCTCACTAAGGCCAGATGACCCCGAGCAGCTCTTCCGTGCACGGTTGAGCGCTGAAGCGACCCAGGGTGCCTGTGTGCACCCGGGGTGTGTGGGGGTGTGGGGGTGTCCCTCAGCGCTCACGTCGGGCGCCTGGGAGCTAGGGAGCCTGATTCAGCTCCTGGTGGAACCCTACAGGTCTGCAAGAGAGCAGTGATTCAGCAGGTAAGCGAGCTCGCTGCCATGGTAAGCACTAAAGGAAAACCTAAACCAGATGGTTAGGAAGATAGGTCTTGGGCTGAGCTGAGCTGAGTGGCAAGCCTCTCTAAGTCAGGGTTGAGAGAACGCTGCAGGGATGACCTTCAGCTTACAGAAACAGTCCGGATACCCATGACAGGATGATGCTCCTGCATCTCCTTTGCCTGGGTGGCCAAGACACCCACACTGGCTCTCGGCTGAGCCTCTGAGGAGTCTTTAGTTGACCAGAGCAGGCCAGTTTATACCTGCAGGCAAACCGACCTGTAGTCTCTAACCAAGTTCTCGGTGCTGCTTGCAGGCAGAGGGGACAGCCTCTCTTCCTCCTCCCAGTGAAGCAAGAGGAGCACATGAGCTGTGCCTGTTCCCCATTTGCAGGTTTAGACAGGCCAGTGCTCGGTGCCCTCTGCTCTGCCTCCGACCAACCCGGCCAGCCCCATCCAGGTGCCAGCACCGCTGGGCCTGAATCACCACAGCTGTGACTCCAGCTCTAAAACGATCTCACCCTTTGCTTCAACAAAAGTTTTTCACAGGAAATAAGCTTTTACTTTCAAAATACTCTTGGCCTCGTTCTTTTCCACCAAGCACAGGAAGTATCTCAGTCAAACATCAGTCTTTATTCTCATCAGCCGCTATTTATCCTGATACCTTTGAGTAGAAAGAAACAGCAGTTAAGAGTGGCCATGCCCTCCCACGCTCTACAGGCGGCATTCAGCTTTTAACTACCCCCGGCGCATCAGCTCCTTCCACCGCTCTTACTGGGCCACACTCACATTTAGAGGCACAGAATGAGGCCTAATTATTTTTTCCTGCAGCCTGAGCGGTGCCGCGCATGTTATTGAAAATCCATCGCACATGCTCCTTGCTGAGCAGCCTGAACCATCGATCTCGGTTAGAGAAACGGACCCTCTAGACTTTCTTGGCAACGTTTTTAAAAGTCCTGTTGGTGTGACCGTTCCTGCTGGATCCCGAGCACTTCCCAGTCTCCACGCGGAGCACTGCCTCTCAGAAACTCCGCCGTGCCGGGGGTGCCTCTCCTGCTGAGCCACGGAGGAAACCGCACCGCCCACCTCTGGTGCGCCCTGGGAAAGCCAGTGGTGACAACTGTCCGAAAACACCCTAAACGAGGCCTCTGGGTCCAGCCAGTGCTCGAAGGGAGGGAGAGCAGAGCAGCGGGTAGGAACTGCCCCCTGCAACAGCAGCTCGAGAGCGTCCTGCTGCCCGCACAGGCACGGGCTGCCCCCCCCCGCCGAGCGGGAGGCCAGCAGGAGCCACGCAGCGAAGCGCTGCCTCTCACTAAGGCCAGATGACCCCGAGCAGCTCTTCCGTGCACGGTTGAGCGCTGAAGCGACCCAGGGTGCCTGTGTGCACCCGGGGTGTGTGGGTGTGTGTGTGTGTCCCTCAGCGCTCACGTAGGCACCCCGAATGCTTCCCCCCTCCCCGCAGCGGCAGTACTGGCATCCTCGACATTGAACAGGCGGCAGCCTGCCACCAGGCTTGGTTTCAGTCAAGCGCTGAAACAAAGACGGCGTTGCACTTGCGACGAAATTCCGCATCTCTTCGACATGCTCCTCGGTTCGGGGTGCGGATGTGGGGTTTGCTTTGTTTGAATGAAAAAAACCAAAAAGGGCCTCGCTGCTGTTTTAATCACACACCTAACAAAACACCGAATAAACAGTACACCTCTCATGGCCTTCTGGGTCATGCCTGATGATTCGAGAGGAGTTCATTTTGAAATGGCAAGAGGGTAACGCCGCTCTAAGCCATACAGCGAGTTAATCTTCACGGTTTAGGGGCTGCTCTATGCTGTTCCCTCCCTATTTCACCACTAATCCTTTTGAAATGCTGCAACTTGCTTAAGAGAGAGGGGTAGTTTTCACACACAGTCGCGATCACAACCACACGGCCGGCCCTGCCCAGGCGAGGAAGCGCCAAATCCCCCAAAGCAGAAGCGCTCACCTCCTCGCCAGCCAGCCCAGCGCGTTTCTGGCCGCTGGGCTGAACTTTGAGATGTTCAGTCGTCGGCAGGTGCAAGATTTGCAGGAACGACGGCGACTG
>NW_009258613.1:2521267-2525052 GCF_000687185.1 Egretta garzetta
GGGTAGATAAGGTGCTTAGGGACATGGTTTAGTGGTGGGATGGCAGGGTTAGGTTAAAGGTTGGACTTGATGATCTTAAAGGTCTTTTCCAACCAAAGTGATTCTATGAATCTATGAAAAAAACAACTCATCAAAATTGAATTTTTCCTTCAAACCCAAACAGCTCCTTCGATGTCTAGAGCTCTACTCGGGCACCGGAGCGGTTGTGACATCCCTAAGGCACTTTGCTCAGTTTCTCCTCCATCTTGTGTTGACGACTGATGGCATCTTGGTCGCAAGAGAAGCGAGGGTCCCTGCAGGACAGGGGATCCCCATCCCCACCTTTCCCTGAGGAAGCTCCCCCTCCAGCAACAGATGCTGTTGTCCTCCTGCGCCATCAATCCCTTTCAGGAAGGGACAGGGATTAGAGGGGGGTAACACGCCTTAAGGTAATTTTTCTAAATGGTATTTTACCGCCCAGCTTTACTGTCAGTCGCTGGCGGGGGCTGCGATGCTTCAGCTCGCTCTGCAGCCTCAGAGGCCCCACACCATGGCACAGGTCTCACTGCAGTGGCCACAGTGGCTACAAGTGCTTTCTTTGGCCCAGGGCAGATGGGACATAGGCAGCAGTGTGAGAAGTCGCATAGGTAACGGGAGACCCATGCAGGGGTACTACACTCAGTGCTGCCTTTTACATTCCACCAAACAAGCAGCTAAAGCTATAGATCCGGGGGTGGCCAGCTGCTTGCGATACAGAGAAGAAGGCAACGACCCCAGGCAGACCCCCGTCTAAAATAAACACTACCAGGGGCTGCATTTTGCATGAAAAACAGTTAGGCAGAACACTGTGGTAGGCAAGCGAGAGGAACAGAATCCTGCTTTCAAGGGTTTTGAAGTAGAGAGGGGTTTTCCACCACCACATTTAATATTTACTTTTTCATCTAAACTTTCTTTGCATCCTGGCAGGGAAGGTGGAACAGAAGCTTTTCTGCCGGACCCAGCAGCATCTCACTCAGACAGACCTGGCAGGAACATAGGGTGCTGAGTTAAAGGATGATCCTGAGCAAAATCCACCCCTAAGCAAGGTGACCATTTCGGACCTGCTCCAAGGAGGTAGTGGGGATGCCAGAACCACACCTAAGGTGGACCTGGGCCCTGTGTGGGGCTGCTGCCAGGGACTGGTCTGGCAGGGCAGCAGCACCTCCTCGCTTACAGCCAAATGCTCACTGGATCTTGGGCAGGGATCCTGCCTGCACATCTGGTGCCTTCTGCTGCTTCACAGGGCCCAGCTACTACAATTAGGTACTTGAATAGTGCTGACCAGATGGTCTGACTGCCCTGCTGCCCTCCCTCCCCCATTAATTGTTTGCTAAGACCTTGCTGCTTCTCCTGGATGAGGGACCTCCACTTCTTCCTATCACTTGAATCTCTGCATTACCTTGAGCTTGGAGACGAATACATGGCTCACCTACGGGCAGCGCTCACAGGAGAGGTGCTGACTCCTTACAATTGTCTTCACATCATTGGTGGAGTCATTCATATTCTTTCAAAGTTGTGGTTTGTGTTGCCCCCATCCCCTGCTCTTTTCACACCTCCACCTTGTAGCACGTATAGAGTTCAGATTTGTTCTTATCCTTCGCAGAAGACTCAGAAGTCCCCATCTTCCAGCATCACTCAGTGGAAGTTCAGTTCACATGAAGCTCAGTCCTTGCTCTCCTGATGTCCAAGCTGCTAAACTTCTAAGTAGGCCAGCAGCTCTGTGCACCTTACAGGGACAAGTTTAGCATTCGTTCTCCTGTTTCTTTCTGCAGAGGTTGGCCCAGTTCCGGCAGGGAGGACAGAGACTGAGGAAGATCCTGGATGACAAAACTGCCCTTCACCCCCATGCTTCTATCCACAGAGGTCAGAACTACTGCAATGGTCCTGGAGTTGCTCTACAAGGCACTTTTCCAGCTCCTGGATGGGTTTCCACACAACAAAAAGTCTCATGTGAAATGAGAGCACGTGGCTGGCTGCAGCTCACTCACTGCTCAGCTACCTGGGGCTCCTGCTTTCCTGCCTAGAAAGTAGAGCTACGGCTCTGAATTCAAAATCTACAATGAATAAAGGGAAGGGTAGGACCTGCAGATATGTAGGTCTGCAGCCATGGATGGGATGCCTTGCAGTATGGACAGGTGATTACAGGCAGAATAATCTCTACTAATTTGAAAAAAGGTTTGCTTTCGTCTTTGAGATGTCTTTGAAGCAGTGTGTGGCTACTGGTGCCACCAGGGCCCTAAGGAAGCCTGCAGGCTCCAACAGAAACTCACCGCAAAACCCCTGCTTAACCAAGAAACAGCTGCTGACCTCTTCCGTGCACCTTCTGCTCAAGAGGTGACTTGTCTTGCTTCAGTCTGAAGTTCGGGAGCACATGTCAAGTCCTTTCCAATGAGTAAGTTTTGATTTTTACTTAAACAGTAAGAACTCCAGCTCAGAGGCGTGTTAACACTTACTACCAAAGCAGGGATGTAGGAGCAGGGAGAGATGAAAATCATCACTGAAGTAGGTTTGAGAGCAGTTTCAGACTTAAGCTATTGCACACTACTCCTTACTCTTGTAAGTTTACAGGCAGCTGTAGAAAGTTCTTCCTGTAAGCATTCCCTGGGGAAGAGACTGGGGAAATAAATTAGTTACCAAAAACCCAAGCCTAACGCCACTGCTGTGAACTGAACAGATGTAAACACCATGAAATCACCCCTAACACAGCCATTCTGCAGCAGGCTAGTTTGAGTGTTCAAGGGCGATTCACCTCCACAATGTGACTGTGAGAGAAAAAATATTAAATTTCTAAATTTCTGGTGGTAACTGAGGCACAAGAAACATCTTCCAGCCTTGGGGAAAAAACCCCGCGGGGGAATGGACCGAGTCCCCCACCACCTTTCAGCGAAAAGCAACAAGTACCAGGGGAGGGGATGTTTCTCATCAGACACGACAAGAACCAAGACCGCACTGGTAGGAACTGTGGAGCACCATTAACACTGGATTTAAAGTTCCAGCTAAGCTTAAAACTCCTTCAAAACATTCTCCAGGTAGTACAGCAAGCGACTGGTCAGCTTCTCCTCTGCTCTGTCGTGGTTAGCAGATGTGACAGCTGCCACAGACTGTCTGTCCCCCGCCATTGTAAGAAGAGACTAGAGCAGACATCCGCCTCGCTGCAGACGGGAGGATCTGTTCTGTAATTTGCAGAGGAACAAGGCAAAGCCTGTACCGTGACACACTATCGTTTTTAGTGTTACTGGAACAGCAGCTGATGAGAACTAGTCAAGACTCGCAGGTTTTGTGCACGCTGCAGCGTGTGTGTGTGTGTGTGTGTGTAAGCTTAAGTACAGGTTGACAAACAGTACTTAGCTTATCTCAAGAAGAAACTTGAGCACTCTCTCAGCAGATGACTGAGCTGTAAATCATGTCATGTATAGCCCTAAAAGTATCATTAAGACAACTTGAAATAGTTAGCTTGTATTAGATAAGAAAATTTTTGGCTTGCGGCTATATAGATTAAAACATCTTAACAGTCCTGTGTGCATTCTGTATCCATCCGAAAAGCCTCCAGCTGTGTTTTAGAAGGGCTAAAGTGTCTCACAAAAGCACCCCCAACAGCCTTAAACTCAAGACAAAGTTGATAAGTTGTAAGAACTTAAGGCCTGAAGCTCAGTTTTATTTACTTAGGGATCTTTGCTCCTCTGTCATATTCTGGTTTCTTGGCGCAGGAGGGTTACTGGTCTGGGGTGTGAATGGCATGGAACTATAAATTTGTAACAGGGGGGAGC
>NW_009258613.1:2525065-2537935 GCF_000687185.1 Egretta garzetta
TTGTTATTAGCGGATGCTCAGGTGAATCATCACATGGAACTACACAGCCTAGGGAGGGGGGAAGCATCCGAAAACAATTAAATTGTATTTGTAGGGTTGGAGTGCTTGGGTTTTTGTTGGGGGAGGGGAGCTATTTCTGAGTTTCATCAATCGGTATTTAAGGTTTGCACCACTTCACTGGTTTTGGTTACCAATCAGTCTCTGTTCAACCATGAGCTTTAAGTGTGCCAGGAAAAGGGTAAGCAGGCTGGAACTCTGAGTGACAGCGGAGTTCTCCGGGCATGCGTTTGTCTTGGTCTCTGGTGCTCCAAGCAGTATATGAGATATCCACCTCCGTGTTGACTCGCAAAAGGAAATCAATACATGTCGCTGAAGAACAAGTAATACAAGCAGGACAGAGAACTGAGGATACTGGAATCAACGGATCTCTGAATGCTGTTACCCAAAATATCGTGACAAGGTAGAAACTGAGCAAGAGCAGAGTATTTAACCAGACTGCTTCCCCCACCCCACATCCGTATTTCACACACCCCTTGCCCCATATGTTTAGCCTACGTAAATTGAGAAGCCCCAGACTAGCGGTTCTTTTCAACCCGAAGGGCCAGCTGTAGAAAACGAGAGATGCTGGGCTGGTTTTCCGTAGAGCCTGAAGCCAGAGAGAGAAAGCAATCGAAACTCATGGACAAAACGAGTGGGTTTGACGCTAACTTTAGTAAGTAAAGTTTTCCAGATAAAGGCAATTGCATCCATATTTAACAGCTGTTAAAGAGATACACATTTCATTGCATTATATACGGGGTGCTTGATATTCAAGGGAAAACATTTCAAGTGTTTTAATTCTACCTGTTTGGAATCCAGCCCTTCTCCCTAGAAGATATTCCAGTTGACAAAAAGGGCCTTGTTCAGATATCTGGGATCAACTGAATACATTTATTTAAAAGCAATTTTAAATATTAAAAAAGTAGAAATTAACACATACAGTACTCAAAAACTGTCACATTAAATACATGTGAATAGACATGTGTACTGATGTTTTACCTTAACATTCAATGAGAAGTCAAGATTTTAACTAGTGGCATGACCAGATCTGATTTTTCTGTACACGCTGATGTACTATGTAATAAAAAAATAAATAGCAACTGTTGTTCAACAGTAAATAAGACATCATCTGCAGAGCAAACTTCTCCCTCTGGGGGCACCTTCCCCTGCCCCTCCCCCCGACCCCTTATCAGCTAATTTTCCATAAAGATTTAGACTTTCCAAATACTATGTCATGTACAAAATTGCAGACAGTGGCTCATTGAGTTCAAATATAATACTGTACTAAAACTCAATCAATATCATACATTTTCAGGTTTCTTATGACCCACAATAAGCCAGAATAAACAGAACTATTGTTCCCGATGGAACTCATTTCATTTTATAAAATGCATATGTATACTATTTTAAAGAGCGTAGAAAAGAATAGACATTTGACTCTACATAATTTTACATGCCTAGGTTTTCTTTATATGATTTGCTTTTATCAGTTTATTTCAAGATCACTTAAAAATACAATTGACCACAAAAGTGAATAGGTTTTGTTCTTTAATGCAACTTAAAACATTGTAGTAATGGATAAAATGGAATGCTAGATAAATGCTAATCCTGACTTCCTTTCCATAAAAAACAGAATAAAGTCTGAAATACTGGAGCTGGTAATACTGAAGATTAGATGCCAGCAGGCTTGCTCACTCATTGCATAATTTTTTTTTTTTTTTTTCAATAAACTTTTGTTATAAATGATAAAACCATTAACAGTTGATAAATGTTTTGCATTTTTCCCATGTGGGGCTGAGACTGATATTTGTTTCTATATTAACCACAAACAGAATTAAATATTCACTGACTACAGTCTTGTAAAACTTAAACGAAAGCCCTCAGAAAGTCTGAGATGTGTTCTGATGAAATGAAAACTCCTTCCATGCAGCCAAGACAATCTGCTTTGAAAGAGCAGTGCTAGGTACTGAAGCCAAAGTAACATTTAAAGCAAGTAATACAAAACTACACCCGAAAGTCATGGAACCTGCTACAGACAAAGTGTGGGAAAAACACAACTGCATGATGTTTCAAAGTTTAAAAATGATGCTGAAAGTGACATAGGAAACGAAAGTTTTCAGTAATACATACAAGTGTTTTCTGGCAATGCAATTTTATACCAACTTTCAAGAAACCTCAGGTCAAATGCAGCCTTCCAAAGATTTTCTTAGAAATCAGCTTTGTAACAGTACATCTGTTACTTGGTGCTTTGAATTAAGACTATCACGGTTCTAGTTTAGTGAACTCTGCTAAAACCAGCCTGGTACTTGTGATCTGAGCTCTATCATCAACAGCCTGACCAAATGCATGAGGGGTCATCTTAGCTTCCACTTTTTAGAGCAATTAAAAATAATTTAAATTTATCCTTATATCACCACTGAAGATTAGGTAACTAGCTTTTAGCACGGTTGAAGACAGAGGAAAAAAACCCCCACAAAATCATTTTTCAAAGAGCCAATTTAGCTATAAACAAATACTGTTGCAAGCTCACATTAATCTGAATAGCAATTAAGTTAAAATGTTCTTTTCTTCAAATGTAGCTATATGACTACAGTACTACTTTTGTACAAAGGCAGGTTTCAAGTAAGCGTCTAAATGCATGCATAATGTCAACAGTTAACATTTTCTAGAAGTCCTTGGTTACTAAGAATTCAGTGAAAGAAACCAGCAAATTTCACATATATCTACTAAAGAACAATATGACTAATTTTCATTAAAATAAGTTTTCGAATGAAATAAATTTGTAACTTTTTATAGTGAGGTAATATCACAGGGGAACTGCAATCACAGTTTGGCATAGGTCCACATAATATAAACATGAAATGCTGTATGCACACCATAAAACATTACTGTTATCTGTAAAGTCAGTGAATATTTGTCTTCATAATTACACTTAACTGAGCACTATATTAAATAAATACCGAAGTGGGTTTCATAGCTGTAAACTGCATACACTTATAAACCGCAGACTCATTTTTAAATTGTCCAAAACCATTCACTCATTCTAACTTTCTGCTAATTGTATATTGAAAATACCCAGTTATTAGGAACAGTCATTTCTGTACAGTTACATGGTTGACGGAGACCACCTACGTTTGGAAAGCTGGCAGTTCATACGTATTTTGAACAGCATAGACGGAGATGTAAGTGCTAGATGCCGAGGATGGCTTCAACGAACCCAATAAGGCGTGCCAGGTTCCAAGGCTACCATAATACTGGCAAAGGCAGAATAACACGGTATATTTACAATACATATAATTCAACCTCATGAGGTGAAACTTAAATGAATTCTTAATTTGTAACAGCAGCTATATATACAGTTGTGCACAGGATTACAGGGAGGCAGCAGCGTTCGCTTTTGCTAAAAAGCCCGTCTTGCATGAAGAATGTGCAATGCTCAAGTTTAGGATTTTTTGTTTGTTTGTTTTTACTAGTCTGACAGAATGTGCACAAAGGACACTGGAAAGACCCCTTTCCTCTCTGGCTGTCCTTCGATGTGGCCAATCTGCAACACAGGAGAAAAATGTACATATATATATATATATGCATGCGTGTGTACACATGGAGTTCGTAGACTGCATTTACTTCATTCAAAAGCAGCAGAACTGCATGGATCCCACAGAGCCTTTCCAAGTTCTTGGACAGTTTG
Organism: Egretta garzetta; assembly: GCF_000687185.1. Classification (NCBI taxonomy): domain Eukaryota; kingdom Metazoa; phylum Chordata; class Aves; order Pelecaniformes; family Ardeidae; genus Egretta; species Egretta garzetta. The sequence goes on from NW_009258613.1 coordinate 2,528,793, forward strand.
AAGCAGACCTTAGTTAACATTTGAATTTGTGTAAAGGAACAAAAGAAAACCGTACAAGCATATTATAAGTAAGACAAATTAAGCCAACTAAACCTAAAGAGAACAAAACTACAATGTTATTTGGAAACCTACATACGCCATGGAATTTCAAGAATCTTGCCAGAACAGAAGCCTGATTTTCATTTGTCTGGTAGACTAACTTTCAGTAGCAAGATATACAGCTCTGAAAACCATTCATCTTCGTTAACTGAATAAACCCTAAACATCTCACTGAAGGGAAATGTCTGCTACAGTCGTGAAGTTACTTACGATAATCTGGGTGCTTCACTCAAAGTGATAAAGGCCCAGCTATTTTCTCATTGAATTAGCGCGATTCCTAATAATTTATGTGCATGCTAGTGTTTATAACAAATCACCGTATTGTCCGATTAAGTAAACTTCATGTACAATTTCCTACATGTTTTGCATAGTAATAATTTATAAAGAAATAGCCAAGCAACTTCTAAAAAAAAAAAAAAAAAATAATGGCACCTTCTATTGAACTTTAGATGTTTAAAATGCGTAATTATAAACAACTGTCAAACTGATGGCACTGGAGCAGCAGTCTTGACTGCCCGCAGAGCCCTCTTTCCCATCCTGCTACAGTGCCGCTCGCTACTTTCAGAATATAGAGTACCTCCTTCCTCTTCCACAAGCTAACAAAATGGGAAGGGGAAACATGCAGGGCTGGCCATTTCCTCTTGTAGAGCCAAATTTTTTAAGCATATGAGTCAACAGCCCTCATTTCCCTTCTCAGAAACACTCAGACTGGAGCACTTCATGGAACTTGTCGGGCATGTACCCGGGGATCTTAAAAAGCCACTTCACAAAACAGATTCAGCAACTAATTCAACTAAAATCGGGGACTGGGTGATATGGTTAAAACACCAGCTTTTCACTGGGCATTGCTCTTCTAAGACAATCTTTTCAGTTGGAAATCTTCCACCCTTAAACGATGAGCAAGAGGAAGCTGTGTAGCTACAACCAAAACAGCGAAGGTTGCGCTGCACTTAGATTATGGAATCATAGGCAGCACTGCGATGGGAGTTTGTTTTAATCAAACTGGAATTGGTCTCGTTTTCCTCAATAATAATTCTTAGGTAGGGAAGTACGATGTAGCAGGGCTTTGGCGGCAAGGAGTAGAGAGTGTCAGGGGAGGGTTGGAGCCTTCAAGTGGGTTTGAGAAAAACCTGATGTTAGCACTCAAGAACCAAAGAACAACGTGTGGTCCAGAGTAGGGGGGAGTATGATACAGACCAACGGGACGGGAGGGAAGAAGGGAAAGAAAGTGTTAACTACCTCTCATTTAAGGAGGAAAACCTTTGGTTTACAGCACTAATTTTTAAATAGTTTTTCAGACTTCCAACAACCCCTGTAGGTATTACTTAATATTTCTGGTGAACTTAGTATTTCTGATAATTATGTATCTCATTTTCCATGAAGAGTGTAAGCATGCTAAATGGAGAAAAACTCACCACCTCTTCATTTAATGAAAGGCTAGTGTGCATTACAAAGAGTGGCACATGTAAACACGTGATGTATGTAAACACGTGTTGTTATGAGCCAGCAATAAAGCCAAGCCTAGTCAGGATGGTTCTAGCAGGAATAAACAGGCCCTACCAGAGAAAGGGGGTCTTCTCTAATAGGAGTTTAAGGGCTGGAGCTGGATGTTAACTCAGACAAAAAACTCCCCCAAACCAACAAAATAAAACCCTACCACCCACAAACCAAAATAACAACAACCCCCCCAAATTTGGAAAAAGAGGCTTTCCTTTAAAAGTCATAAAGAAGTTCTGTGGAACTATAAAAAGAGATACATACCCACCACTCTTGGTCCTCTTCACCGGTTACAATAATTACTTCTCCTTCAACAAATGTGAGCTCATCATCATTATCTGCCTGACAGTCATAAATGGTCTTCACACGCCTAACTTTGTTTTTCCCCTAAAAATAGAATGAAGGTTTGGATGAAGGACATGAGGAACAATGAAAACATACATAGAATTTTGCCTTTTAGTTATCTTTTATTTTTAACGTGTAGTGCACAGCTTAAGTAACTGATGCTTCCTTCAGTAAAAGAAAAAAAGCTTAAATAAGATCTTTACATTGTTCCAGTCCACAAACACCCTCTTTCTCCTTTTAATACACACTTCATAAAAGAGCCCACCATGAACAGAAAATGAAATCCAGTCTCCTCTGAATGTTACAAGAGAGGTGAGGGCTGAGGAAAATGCTGCATTGAAATCCCAGTATTCCTTACAGTTTTGGTTTTTGATCTACTGCAAAAATACAGTATCCTTTGATTTCAGATCTGCTTATAGGACTGGAACTTATTTTTTGAATGATTTTTCATCCTGTATGTTAGCAATTTCTTACTAAAAGAACCTTAATTTCAGATGGCGGTAATATTTTGTGATGATAATTCACAACAGAGACTCTCACAGCTCCACCATTCTGAGTCCAAGTATTTTCTAGGTCATACTTTGCTGCATACTGCTGATTCATATGAAAAAGCCTGGGCCGTGGACTCCTCCCTGAACATATGTTTCTCACGGCAGTGAAAATGCTTTAAATTATTTCCAAATAGAGTAAGGAAATAATATTGACAGCAAAACACTCCTGCTACTTTATGTTCCTGTATTTTCATACCCACAGTTCTTCAAAAACTACAATTCATTCTTTGAACAGAAGCAGTCAGATAATAAGAATGCAAAAAACCAAGAAGAGCACAAGGAGATGAGAAACAGAAGGGCTATGAAGGAAAAGTCAGCAGGTTTAGAGAAATTTGAGCCAGAAGTAACTTCACAGAGGAAATTTCCTAGGGAGCCTTCTCTTTGCTATTACCTGCCCATTTGAAATATCTCCGTGTTTTGGCAAAAAAAAAAAAAAATTCCCTGCAGATGAACAGCAGAACAGACACACAGCAAAAAGCACTCATACTAAACTCAAGGTGCGGAAGAATAACAATTATAGAGGGATCTGTGGGACAAAGCACTTGACATAAGACTAAAAAAAAAAAAGCCCTCCATACTCAAGACAAAGGAACAGAAATACCTGAAGTTCATATGAGATCAAAGCTTTTTTTACAGCAAGGGTTTGCTGCAGCAAGAAGTTACTTCAAAGAACACTTTCTCTTTTTTAAAGAAGTTCATATAATTTGAACCAAAATCTCAACTATCACTAGGGAGTGGAATTCAATACTAATCGGTATTTGGGGCCAGTCCCAGCTTTCAACTCCAGAGCGCCTTTACAAACTAAGAACACTTCCAATCAATCCCCCAGTGATGAAGGGAAGCAACTACTTCTGCCAGATAAAAATTGTCTCACTCAATAAAGGGGCTAAAGAAAGTTAAATTCCTCTAAACTTAGAGAATTGTATGCAACTCGGCTTGGAAGAACACATGAAAAATGATGGCAATTGCTCCTGGTTCCTTCTGATCAGTACCACAGATGACATTTTAATATTCTATTCCTTTCACTAAGGAGAGCAGTAAAAAGGAGGATCCAAGCCAGAGGTGTATTTAATCCTGGGAAGGTTTAAAAAAAGGATGGATCTGAAGAGAGTGTACGTTTTCCAGAGCACAGTTTGGCACACTGGCGTGTAAAGAAAGAGAAGCAATTCCAGGACATGTAGTTTGCGACTCTAAGACAAATATCACCCACCCCACCCCCAACTCCATGTACCCAATATTAGTTTTTATTAATAAGAGACCTTTATGCTGAAGACTGACTAATAATCAGCTGCTGTGGTTATTAATAATCCCTCTGCGTTCTTATTTGCATTAAATATTTTTTTTGTTTAAAAAGAAATATTTTGTTTCCTTTACAGAAAACACACACAAAAGAACACTCAAGTGCTCAGTGTGATTTTATAAGCACTCACAGCAAGTCTCATTTCTCTAAAGATATCCTTTCAAGTCATTATATATTAACAGCATTGGTTTTTTTTTACCTAACAATTCTGAACAATTGATTTTCTAAAACTTCCAATTAAAAAAAAAAAAAAAAAGTGCTCATAAATGAATTCTTAATTTGTAACAGCAGCTATATATACAGTTGTGCACAGGATTACAGGGAGGCAGCAGCGTTCGCTTTTGCTAAAAAGCCCGTCTTGCATGAAGAATGTGCAATGCTCAAGTTTAGGATTTTTTGTTTGTTTGTTTTTACTAGTCTGACAGAATGTGCACAAAGGACACTGGAAAGACCCCTTTCCTCTCTGGCTGTCCTTCGATGTGGCCAATCTGCAACACAGGAGAAAAATGTACATATATATATATATATATGCATGCGTGTGTACACATGGAGTTCGTAGACTGCATTTACTTCATTCAAAAGCAGCAGAACTGCATGGATCCCACAGAGCCTTTCCAAGTTCTTGGACAGTTTGAAGCAGACCTTAGTTAACATTTGAATTTGTGTAAAGGAACAAAAGAAAACCGTACAAGCATATTATAAGTAAGACAAATTAAGCCAACTAAACCTAAAGAGAACAAAACTACAATGTTATTTGGAAACCTACATACGCCATGGAATTTCAAGAATCTTGCCAGAACAGAAGCCTGATTTTCATTTGTCTGGTAGACTAACTTTCAGTAGCAAGATATACAGCTCTGAAAACCATTCATCTTCGTTAACTGAATAAACCCTAAACATCTCACTGAAGGGAAATGTCTGCTACAGTCGTGAAGTTACTTACGATAATCTGGGTGCTTCACTCAAAGTGATAAAGGCCCAGCTATTTTCTCATTGAATTAGCGCGATTCCTAATAATTTATGTGCATGCTAGTGTTTATAACAAATCACCGTATTGTCCGATTAAGTAAACTTCATGTACAATTTCCTACATGTTTTGCATAGTAATAATTTATAAAGAAATAGCCAAGCAACTTCTAAAAAAAAAAAAAAAAATAATGGCACCTTCTATATGAACTTTAGATGTTTAAAATGCGTACTTATAAACAACTGTCAAACTGATGGCACTGGAGCAGCAGTCTTGACTGCCCGCAGAGCCCTCTTTCCCATCCTGCTACAGTGCCGCTCGCTACTTTCAGAATATAGAGTACCTCCTTCCTCTTCCACAAGCTAACAAAATGGGAAGGGGAAACATGCAGGGCTGGCCATTTCCTCTTGTAGAGCCAAATTTTTTAAGCATATGAGTCAACAGCCCTCATTTCCCTTCTCAGAAACACTCAGACTGGAGCACTTCATGGAACTTGTCGGGCATGTACCCGGGGATCTTAAAAAGCCACTTCACAAAACAGATTCAGCAACTAATTCAACTAAAATCGGGGACTGGGTGATATGGTTAAAACACCAGCTTTTCACTGGGCATTGCTCTTCTAAGACAATCTTTTCAGTTGGAAATCTTCCACCCTTAAACGATGAGCAAGAGGAAGCTGTGTAGCTACAACCAAAACAGCGAAGGTTGCGCTGCACTTAGATTATGGAATCATAGGCAGCACTGCGATGGGAGTTTGTTTTAATCAAACTGGAATTGGTCTCGTTTTCCTCAATAATAATTCTTAGGTAGGGAAGTACGATGTAGCAGGGCTTTGGCGGCAAGGAGTAGAGAGTGTCAGGGGAGGGTTGGAGCCTTCAAGTGGGTTTGAGAAAAACCTGATGTTAGCACTCAAGAACCAAAGAACAACGTGTGGTCCAGAGTAGGGGGGAGTATGATACAGACCAACGGGACGGGAGGGAAGAAGGGAAAGAAAGTGTTAACTACCTCTCATTTAAGGAGGAAAACCTTTGGTTTACAGCACTAATTTTTAAATAGTTTTTCAGACTTCCAACAACCCCTGTAGGTATTACTTAATATTTCTGGTGAACTTAGTATTTCTGATAATTATGTATCTCATTTTCCATGAAGAGTGTAAGCATGCTAAATGGAGAAAAACTCACCACCTCTTCATTTAATGAAAGGCTAGTGTGCATTACAAAGAGTGGCACATGTAAACACGTGATGTATGTAAACACGTGTTGTTATGAGCCAGCAATAAAGCCAAGCCTAGTCAGGATGGTTCTAGCAGGAATAAACAGGCCCTACCAGAGAAAGGGGGTCTTCTCTAATAGGAGTTTAAGGGCTGGAGCTGGATGTTAACTCAGACAAAAAACTCCCCCAAACCAACAAAATAAAACCCTACCACCCACAAACCAAAATAACAACAACCCCCCCAAATTTGGAAAAAGAGGCTTTCCTTTAAAAGTCATAAAGAAGTTCTGTGGAACTATAAAAAGAAGAGATACATACCCACCACTCTTGGTCCTCTTCACCGGTTACAATAATTACTTCTCCTTCAACAAATGTGAGCTCATCATCATTATCTGCCTGACAGTCATAAATGGTCTTCACACGCCTAACTTTGTTTTTCCCCTAAAAATAGAATGAAGGTTTGGATGAAGGACATGAGGAACAATGAAAACATACATATGATACGAATTTTGCCTTTTAGTTATCTTTTATTTTTAACGTGTAGTGCACAGCTTAAGTAACTGATGCTTCCTTCAGTAAAAGAAAAAAAGCTTAAATAAGATCTTTACATTGTTCCAGTCCACAAACACCCTCTTTCTCCTTTTAATACACACTTCATAAAAAAAGCCCACCATGAACAGAAAATGAAATCCAGTCTCCTCTGAATGTTACAAGAGAGGTGAGGGCTGAGGAAAATGCTGCATTGAAATCCCAGTATTCCTTACAGTTTTGGTTTTTGATCTACTGCAAAAATACAGTATCCTTTGATTTCAGATCTGCTTATAGGACTGGAACTTATTTTTTGAATGATTTTTCATCCTGTATGTTAGCAATTTCTTACTAAAAGAACCTTAATTTCAGATGGCGGTACTATTTTGTGATGATAATTCACAACAGAGACTCTCACAGCTCCACCATTCTGAGTCCAAGTATTTTCTAGGTCATACTTTGCTGCATACTGCTGATTCATATGAAAAAGCCTGGGCCGTGGACTCCTCCCTGAACATATGTTTCTCACGGCAGTGAAAATGCTTTAAATTATTTCCAAATAGAGTAAGGAAATAATATTGACAGCAAAACACTCCTGCTACTTTATGTTCCTGTATTTTCATACCCACAGTTCTTCAAAAACTACAATTCATTCTTTGAACAGAAGCAGTCAGATAATAAGAATGCAAAAAACCAAGAAGAGCACAAGGAGATGAGAAACAGAAGGGCTATGAAGGAAAAGTCAGCAGGTTTAGAGAAATTTGAGCCAGAAGTAACTTCACAGAGGAAATTTCCTAGGGAGCCTTCTCTTTGCTATTACCTGCCCATTTGAAATATCTCCGTGTTTTGGCAAAAAAAAAAAAAAATTCCCTGCAGATGAACAGCAGAACAGACACACAGCAAAAAGCACTCATACTAAACTCAAGGTGCGGAAGAATAACAATTATAGAGGGATCTGTGGGACAAAGCACTTGACATAAGACTAAAAAAAAAAGCCCTCCATACTCAAGACAAAGGAACAGAAATACCTGAAGTTCATATGAGATCAAAGCTTTTTTTACAGCAAGGGTTTGCTGCAGCAAGAAGTTACTTCAAAGAACACTTTCTCTTTTTTAAAGAAGTTCATATAATTTGAACCAAAATCTCAACTATCACTAGGGAGTGGAATTCAATACTAATCGGTATTTGGGGCCAGTCCCAGCTTTCAACTCCAGAGCGCCTTTACAAACTAAGAACACTTCCAATCAATCCCCCAGTGATGAAGGGAAGCAACTACTTCTGCCAGATAAAAATTGTCTCACTCAATAAAGGGGCTAAAGAAAGTTAAATTCCTCTAAACTTAGAGAATTGTATGCAACTCGGCTTGGAAGAACACATGAAAAATGATGGCAATTGCTCCTGGTTCCTTCTGATCAGTACCACAGATGACATTTTAATATTCTATTCCTTTCACTAAGGAGAGCAGTAAAAAGGAGGATCCAAGCCAGAGGTGTATTTAATCCTGGGAAGGTTTAAAAAAAGGATGGATCTGAAGAGAGTGTACGTTTTCCAGAGCACAGTTTGGCACACTGGCGTGTAAAGAAAGAGAAGCAATTCCAGGACATGTAGTTTGCGACTCTAAGACAAATATCACCCACCCCACCCACAACTCCATGTACCCAATATTAGTTTTTATTAATAAGAGACCTTTATGCTGAAGACTGACTAATAATCAGCTGCTGTGGTCATTAATAATCCCTCCGTGTTCTTATTTGCATTAAATATTTTTTTTGTTTAAAAAGAAATATTTTGTTTCCTTTACAGAAAACACACACAAAAGAACACTCAAGTGCTCAGTGTGATTTTATAAGCACTCACAGCAAGTCTCATTTCTCTAAAGATATCCTTTCAAGTCATTATATATTAACAGCATTGGTATTTTTTTACCTAACAATTCTGAACAATTGATTTTCTAAAACTTCCAATTAAAAAAAAAAAAAAAAGTGCTCATCTATTTAGTGGCTCAATATCCAAAACCAAGAGTGAAGCACCCACAAGTACCAGTGGCTGCTGTCACAGGTCTTACTGTTGCACTGTGTTGGAGCATTTCACTGGTTTGTGCGGAGAGGATACAGCCAGAGGATGAAAATGGAGGCAAGATATATTTAAGAGGCATTCTTGCACATTATTACTTGAGCAAAAAAGACTGCTGGGAACATGAAGAGATACCTGTGTGCATGCAATGATGGAAAAGTGAAAACTGGAAAGTAGTTACCACAGACACATCATAATTTTGATCACTGCAAAACAGTGGATCTACTTCATGTACTGCAAATGTGAAAATGGATGAATTTGGAGAACACTGAATTTTTCCTCAGATATTTTCTGTATAAAGATGAGAGTTTAAAGAAAAAATAAAACAACACAGTATAAACAACAAATCCACTGTGTTTTCTTTCCTTCTTTAAAAAAGTAACAAAGAGCTGAGAGTGTCCAGCATCATTTGCCTGCTTATATTTAAAAGTATATAAGTAAACAAATCGCAGTTGTAGATGCCTTTTCATCAAACCCCTCTACTCTTTTATTTAATCTCCAGAACACTCAGGAAGCCCAAGCAACAACCCTGTCGTTCTCAGATCAGACAGGAGCGTACAGACAAGTCCAT
>NW_009258613.1:2537976-2546816 GCF_000687185.1 Egretta garzetta
GACAAGCACAAGAAGGGAGAAACTCCCCCCCTGCTTCCAGCACAAGAACGGAAGCCTTACTTCCTTTTACATAAGTGCTTTGCATAGCCAATTTGACAAGCAAAACCATCTCCTTTTTGATGTATTCTTAATGATGAAAATCTTAAGAGAGCTCTGGAGTCTCACAAAATGATTTCACTATACATATGCATGAAGAATCCTCTCTTGGATGGAAAGTGCACTGGTTAGCAAGATGAACAGCGAGATGAATTGGAGGTTGAACAAGGAGACTCAGAACTGAGTTACAGTCGCAGCTCTGCTACCACACACCGTCCAGCAATGTCAATTCTGCCACTTCAGTAATCTATCTGAACCTTTGTTAACCACTTAGGTACATTAAATACTTAAAAACATTTACTAGTTTGTCACAGCTGACTTCAAGGTTTTTTTTTATCTACTGACAATGGGTGCTAACATCCCTTCTCAAAGCTTATAAAGATCAAATACATAAATATTCCAGTAATCTAAGGCATACAAAGGAGTGAGCAAAGACAGCAGAGAAAACCACCGATTAATTCAGATTTATGACTGGCACAGATAAAAATGCCCAAGTTCCCTAATAAATCTAAACACACTGTCATGCCCAAGGCTCTCACTTTACGTTACTAGTATTTGTTTCAGCATGCGGGAGGCCTTGTAAACCCCCAGCATTTGCTGAAGTTGCTTGGGAGCACAAAAAGAGCACCTCGTTCCCCATCCTAGCCCATAATGTTACATTGCTTTGTGTGCATAGCTCAAGGGTGGTTTTTTTTGCACAGATAGTCCTACAGTAACTTCAGAGCCTCCATGGATACTCTCAACTAGCTGGAACAATACCTACCATATTTATTTTCCTGGGAAGTGGCACAGGGGTTTCTGGCAGGGTATGTGTTAAGTCATTAGACTCTTCAGATGCTTGCCTTTGGACGGTGTCTCTAGATTGTATGTTTGGAGAAAGATCTAAGGAGTGAGATTTTTGATTCGCCTCTGAGGGCTGAGGCTTCGGAGATGCTTCTCCACCTTGAGTTTTAGCCAACAGCTCTCCTAGCTGAGGTTTTGGAGGAAGGTCCTTCATTTGCGGCTTTGGAGGTAAGTCTCCAAGTTGTGGTTTTGGTGGCAAGTCTCCTAGCTGAGGCTTTGGGGGTAGTTCTCCAGGCTTTGGGGGTAAATCTCCCACTTGAGGTTTCTGAGTTAATTCCAGAGGCAGAGGCTTTGGGGGCAAGTCTCCAGGTTGTGGTTTCTGTGGTATATCGATGGACAGTGAGGGCTTCTGAAAGATTTCCGTGTGCTGATGGGATTTATCTATTGAAAGATGATGACTGGTTTCTATTTTTCTTAGTGCCACTAAAACAAAAGAGCATAACAATGTTTTTTCACAATCTCATCTTAATATTAAAGAATTTAGGCACATATCAGAACTGCAATTGTGTAATGACCACATGGTCACTGAGCCCCGGTAACTGTCCATACGTCCTCCTAGTTGATGACAAATGCAAGGTACTTTTACTTAACCCTCTTTCACTCGGGTCTCATTTCATTGCTCCTACTGGAGGCCAGGAATGCTTAAACCAACAGCTACTAGGTGTCAATCTATACATTAAGTACTTAAGGTGAAATAAGGTGATTGCTAAGCCAAGAAACGTTAAATATTAGAAAAGATGTATTTTGCACAACAATCTACCAACCCACTTATGTGACTGCAATGAAAATTCTCCTTAATGCCAATTATTCATATATACAGTTGAACTCCATACAAAAACCCCACCAAGTCTCAGAATTAGTACCTGCAAAATCTTAAAGAAGAGAGTGAGTGAGGATGTATGTCTACACAGTGTATGGAACAAATGATATTACAGACATTCAAACCAAAACTAATAAAAAATAAATTATTTTAAATATTTACAACTTAGTAAGATGAGAAGCTTTAAACAAGCGTATTTTGCAGCTTTTATGGAAGGAAATTGAAAATAGTTTTTCAAATAGTTTTTTCGCAGTATCCTGCATCTATTCTACTGCTAAGTTCCCTAAGAAAACTTGACTGAAATCTACCTTAAAAACAAAACCAAAACAATACAACAAAAAAACCGCAAACCCCTAAACCAAACAACTTTGTATTAAAGCAGATGAAGGGGGACAGGAGAGAAAAAAGTTATGACCCGTGATGAAAGCAACATGTTTTGATTAGAAGGAATTATTTCCTGTGGCATCAAGCACTGCTTTAGTATCTTATAATACAAGCCAAAAAGGTGGCCTGACATTTTACTACAAAAAAACCCAATACTCGCTTTGGATATCACTTCCTGCCATAACACTTCCATGCTCTATTTATGGTTATTTATACCAAAAAAGGAAACCTGCACATTTTCCATAGAAAAAATTGTATAGTTACTATTAGATCCCTCCATTTAAAAAAAGTCTGTGTTGATACTTGTATATGGGTTTCTCTCCTAGACTTATCTAGTAGCAAACATCTAAGCACTCATCATCCACACTGGTTTGAGCCCTAAGTAAATGATACAAAAACCCTGATAGTAGCCCCAATCAAAGTGCTTTGATTGAGACCACTATAAATTTTCACCCATATCATTTTAAATCAAGGAAGCATTGACTTCCTGTGGTACCCTATCGCGTCACTGGTGTCTCTTTCAAAAGACAATACCATGTCATAATAATTATAATTTAGTAAAGTTGAAATTTCACATGTGCATTTTCACATTTCTGTTAAAGTGATCTACACTCTCAGTTTCAGTCATCTAGCTACAGAAGTTTGGAGAGGCATAATTTCCTGATCTTCAGGCTCTGTAGTGATCACCCACTCATACAGATATAATGTATTTTTGATGGATTCTGCGTCAGACAGAGCTACAAGGTAGGTCCACTTTTGACTTTATAGTCAAACTGGTGCAAGAAGTCAAAAAACTATATAAAACCTGCCATAGGAATATAAAGAGAGACTAGAAAAAAAAACGTTTCTAAAAAGAAAGGGCCATAAAGCGTTCACTGGGATGATGGTCTCAGCAATTTCAGCACCAATACATAAGTGAGCATGTAACAGTACCTGATCCTTTTCCAAGTATTTATAATGACAACAATACTGATCACCGAAACATGGCAACAGATACAACTTCCTTCAAGGGCATTAAGAAATTGTCTTATGGCTAATAGGAATTAAAACAAAGAGTTTACCAATGAGAGTGGTCAAAGAAACAGAAGCCCAGAGAGGTTATCCATGGAGATACTCAAAATGCAGCTGGACATGGCCTTGAGCAATCTGTTCTCATGTCAAAAAGTTAGCCCTGGTCTAAGTGGTGTATTGGACCAGCTGATCTCCTGAGGGCTCTTACAGCTTCAACTAAGTTTATGGTGGTTGTTTTTTTCTTTCCTACTTATGTTCCATAGGTGTAACTATTTTTTTTTTTTTTAGTTTAATAAAAACCTTCCCAATCTTCCAAAATCCTTTCAGTTTTGCTAAAGTTTCATGGTTTGTGGCATTTTAGAAATAAAACTTTTGCTGAAAAGATCCACATATTTAGAAGAAGTATCTACTTTTGCACACATTTAAAAGATATCGTTATGAGAATACCCACAAAGAGAACCCTTACCTTTTTGAGGTAGTTTGGGAAGAACTCTTGGGCCAAGTGCAGTCTTTGCAGTCCCAGTGCTAAATCAACAGATGTGAATTATTAGTGCTTACAGCTGTTATAAAACATACTTTTTTCTTTCCCATTTTCCCCTTCTACACGACCATAAATAGAAAAAAAAACAAAACAAAACAAAACAAAAAAACCCACGAATTTCTTTTGCTTCTTTTAGGTAACCATCTTGTCTGTGGATCAATCCTAAAACTCAAAAGCAGCGTTAAGAACGAACTGCTTTTTTCAGAGAAAAAGACACACAAACCCCACACCTTTAATGCTACACGGAAGATTTATTCTACGAACTATGGTATGTGCAAAAATGTACTCTGAAAATAGGTGAAGCTGAAAGACCAGCTTCAGTGGGCAGATCCTGGACTTTAAGGAAAATCTGGTCTTTAAAATGATTATACTGAAGCATTCAAAACATAATCTGTCCTTTATGTCAGTGGTTTGAAGTTTCCCAGCCCTCAGCCTATGCCTTTTAGCCTACTGCACGGTATGGTATTCTATTACACATAAACTGCAGCTGCATTAGGAGACGAAGCTTCTGCTACTCCAAGGAAATACTGATGATTGTGGGAAAACAATATGCTTTACCCTGTCAACCTGTGTTACAGCTGTGTTAGCTACTCACAGTGGTAAGCAACAACACAAGCAGGACAGTTGCGAGTAATTTAATTACAGCATAAAATCTGAGATCGTTGCATATTGCCAAAACTTTCTATCTGTGCTTTCTGTTGACGACTTTTTTTTTGAGAATTAACAACAGTCTGGCTCAAATTTGCACACGTGGCACGTGAGGGCAAAACAAAAAACCACCAAATTTCTTTCACCAAAACCACACCTGAGTCACTTTTACAGAAAAGGACTGTGGAAGAAAAGAAGAAAGCCAATTGATTTAGGGCATAAAAATCAAACAATAAATAATAAATCAGTATCACCTCAAAATAATTACTCAAAAAACAAGGAAAAGAAAAATGGGTGAGGAAGTTGCCAGAATATGTTCATCAGAGCAGAGTCTTCTGCATCAACAGCCTTGATTCTGGCATTATTTGTCTCTGAAGCTAACGTTTCAAAATTAGCATGATGAAAGACTTTTATCTCAATTTCCTAGCTTTTTTAAAATAGTCAAAATACATCATGACACAAAACTGAAAGAACAGCCAAGCTCAATCTCTATTCAATAAATAATCACCTCGGCCTTTATCTAATGCCATCAAGCACTAGGACCACACTTTTACCCTTGACTTACAAGTATCAAGGACGGCACCAGCTCTTTGTGCTACAGAACACCACCGCTTTTTCCCTGAGTACTCAGCGTCACCTGGCATTCAGCAAACACGGCAAGTCAGCCGTGCTACCCACAACACGTCCATTGCCTGCCCTGACAAGGCAGATCACAGACTGAGGAGCATCCAGAAACTCTACCTACACATCTCCTACTGTGATTTCTTTGACGTTACACATCCATCTCCAGTCATGGCCTGATCATGCACACTTGCGGTCATGCAAGGTCTCTGTCGTGTTGCCCGAGGCACATGTTTATTAGAATTACTATGCTTTGAACCTCAGGACCTTGGAATCACAACACAGAAAGAGGAGTAACAAACACTAAGCGACAGGAATGTATGGCTATCCTTGCTACTTCAGCTATTGAAAACGACTTGTAAAGTACTGACCTGATGAACCACGAGCTAAAAGCAGTTTGTGTTATTACAGACTGTGTCAGCGCGTAAGCTCGATGGACTGGAAAGCAGTTAAGCTGGAAGAGTGAGATGAATTCTCTCTCTTCTAGAGCTATCTTCGATGCCAGCCTGTACCCAGAGTGACACGCCTGTAGCTACAGGCATGCGACCTCACACTGAAGCAGACAAAATGAAATGCCAGGAGGCATGAAAATAAAACTTTGGTCCTGCTGTACTGCAGTCTGAGGCAACACTTCCCAGCTCAGAGTGCACTTCTGTAGGAGCAGTAGATAGATTCTGGCACAAGTCGTTCTGTCCATCCTGCTCAAGGGATGTACGGACAGCTATGAACATAGTGTAGGAGGCTCAATGAAGCCAAAGTATTTGTACGGTAGTAAGGCATGCAGAAAACTAATGAAGAAACGTATCTAGGATTTTAGTTCATGTGAATGGCATTTTTTTTCTAATTTAGAAATTAGTTATGTTCAGATAAATTTTCATTTTTGCCTTCAAATACACAGATTTTTACCTTGACTGCTGAGACATCCCCTCAAACTTGTTTGCAGCCTTAGTTGAAGGTGGGCCCAAATCATTACCTGAGGTGAAAAAAGCACAATTAAAAAGAAAACATCATTAGGATAGCTGAAATATAATCAGCAGAGGGTGCAACTTAAAGCGAAGCACACATTCTTCCAAGTATCCTCTGTCTACAATGTCTTAAAGATTCTGAAGATCATTCTTATTAATAACTTTGTAACTGAAAAAGTGGCAGGCACCATAATAATCCAACCTGACCTGTCGTACAACCCATTTTAAAACAGGTCTCTGGTAGCTCACATCTTCTGGCAAGGAAAGATTGAATGACATTTCCGAGTTACTGCTGCAGGGCATTTGTTTTGAGTAGTGTTTCAATTTTCTCATAATAGAGAAGACTGCAGACCAGTATCAAATAAATTTATCGCGGATGTTTACATTTGTGTTATGAGGCACATCTTTTTAAAACCACCATGGATTTGATTTTATTCACAAAACATGAAATTTCCAAGGATTTGTATTTTATTCTACATAAAGAGCAGCCTTTGCTGATTTAGTGGCTAAGTCAGTATGTTACCATAACCTGAACGTTAACAGTTGGTAAAGAAAAGATCCTCGGTATACTCAATTCTGTCAAAAGGCAGCAAAATCCATACCCAAGTGCTTCTGAACTCCTTCAGCAGAAGGCTTCTCGTTCATAGCCATCACCATCGCCAAGGTACAGTCATACTAACTATTCCAGTTTAGTGCCTTTATCGTTCCCCCTTCCCTCTTCTATTACAGCATGTCTAAATTGTTTAGACAATCTTAGAACCAACTTCAACAACCATTAGTAAATTGTCACTGAAATAGATGTACAGTGACGTTTAATGATGGCAAAATACTTCCCATGCAAAAGAATGACGTATCTGCCTAGATACCGTTCTTAACGCATTCAAGTCTAAATGAAACAGCAGAAAAGGCTCAGGCTGAGCCTTGCTAAAAATATGGTTATATTTAAAAGAGGGGGAGGGGGGAAAAAAAAAAAAGGTAAGACAAACAGCAAACCCTTCACATGTAGATCCTATGAATACAGCGAGGAAAAATATCTCATGGTTGCTATGGAAATCCAAAATAATCTAAGCGACATTTTTAGAACATCTTTGAATAGCCACTTAATTTGCTTAGACATAAGCTAAGGATTGCTCTGCTTGAAACTTCAATTAATGCACAGATTAGAAAACAAATGCTGAAATTCAATGTAACAAGAAATATAACAACACAGAAAAAAGCTTCTGAAAGGGAAAGCAGTGAACATCCAACAATATTCTTAAACCAAAAAGCACAAAGGCAGATAAAAGAAACTCCCTCTTTTATAAACACAAAACTTAATACTTGCTTAAAATCCAAATGGACTTGAAAATAACCTTTTGTACAGATCTCAGCGAAGGAGAGGAGAGCAGAAAAGAGACAGAAAGAGCAATGTTATTCTCTGGCCCTGCTTTGAAAAGCTGTTCTACTGCTATAAGGTCTTCAGCTCCACACCTGCACCTTTCCCTTTCCTTCACCCGTTGTCTAGGATTTTTAACGAAAAGTTGGAACTAGCTCAGCATCCCTTCCCACCACACTTTGCATTCTACTAGCGTTACATTATATAGCATTCCAGTATATGGTGGTTTAGGTGTTGTTTTGGACTTAAATATTTGGGCTTTTTTACATTTTTAAAAGTCCAAGCTCTCTAAAATGTCTTTACTACCTCTGAAATAGTACAGGGCTGTTAGACTCTAGAACATAGGAAATATTTTTTCCATATCCCAGACATCTGACAAGTAGAGAATTGAAAAGACTGTCGTTATTTGTATTCCTTGAGAAAAAGATTTTGCTTTTCATTGGGCTCTGTACTTCTCTTCAGATTAAAACCTAAATGAAATCACATATTCTACAAGAGTACTCCATGATTTACCACATTTAACTCAATTTGCTGAAAAAAAATGGTGCTTTTAGGCTTGCAAACTTTTTTTTAGGCTAGTAATTTTGTGTTTGTATTGGAACAGAGAGAGGATAGTCCTAAGATATAAGTAGCGTATGGATGACCCCCCCTACCTAAGCACTGGATTCCAGCTCGAAAGTTTACAGGTTTATGGAAATCCTGCCACCAAGACTAAAATTACAGAAAATTACACGGGCCTGAGATTTATAGCTACCGGGAGAAGTTGACTGCATAGAGCAATGTTTATTGAAAAGAGGAAGAATTTGAGTAGTCTGGAAAATAGTTTCTGAAAAGCTTCTGTCAGAAAGGTATTCTGTAAAAAAAGAAAAGGAAAAAAAAGTGCTGTTTCTGTATAACTTCTGCGGCTAGAAGGATGCAAACCTATCAGTCTTTGTATGTGTACAGACAACATCACAAAACCCAAAAACATATTAAGACAACACATGCCCACCAGCCAGGTGTGAACTGGCACAGAGCTCAAGGAAACAAGCTCTTCTGGCAGTCAGGAGAACCCCACAGATTCACCGAGGTGCATCTGCCCCCAGTCAAGACCCATCTAGGTTAATGAGCTGGTCAGGACAGGAGCAGGGGTGAGGAAGCAGATGCAGAGCAGATGCAGATGAGGGGGGCGGGGTGAGGGCAGTTTGGGTAGAGAGGGAGCCAGGAGAGGAGATTGAATTGGGCCCCAGGGGAGTGTGGAATATTTTCATTTTTCTCAAGTGAGACTGAGATACAGAAGCCTGGAAGCTAGAGTGACAGAAGATAGAGCCATTGATTTATCTGAGCTGACGTTACATCAAGCTGCAATCGTTGGAAAGCAAGCACCAGGTAAAAGAAACCAAAGATCATTTATCATCCAGCATAAAGGTTTTCCCCTGCCCTTTTGTTTTGTGTTTCAAAACTCACCCCAAGGAATTGGGCCCTTATTCTGGGGTCCATGAGGTAGTGGGCTTGGTGGGTCAGAGAGGGTTCTTTTGTGTCCTGGGGGTGGGGGAG